>NC_088692.1:27925000-28212500 GCF_028017835.1 Emys orbicularis
ATGCTTGGTTTTCCTTCTAGTTGAGGTATATTGAACTCAGCTACTTCCTGAGCCAATCATCACTAATCCAGAGTGACTTGGAAGGGTGGCTATAGAGCCAATAGTTCATTTTCCCCAGGAACGGAGTGCTGTCCCTGCAGTGCTCCTAGCGTGGTAAGGATTTACAAGGGAGGATACTGGTGCCTAAATTGCCAGTTTCTGAGCACCTACTGCTCCAGTTGACCTCAATGGGAACTATAGGTGCTCACACCTCTGAAAATTAGGCCCTACCTGTGTGATACTGGTAACTTAAGCACACACAGTTAGTAGACACTAGAAAATTTAGCCCTTAACACTTTCATAACACTGGGGGAAAAATCTTTGACTAAAATGCAAAAATGAAGACAGATTATCTGTGTTGATGCTTCTTGGATCTACTATTTACTTCTATTATCTTTAGAACATCTGCAAATATAAAACCAAACACAGTGCCACATTTCATGTGCAAGTCCCCAGGGTAGACTATTGCCCTTAAAAATGTTCTATGGTAAAACCAGAATGTTTCATTCTATAGTAACACTGCATGGGGAAGATATCAAATATTCCTAATTTTCAGCTTCCTGCCTTGTCGCCTCAGAATGTTTGCACTTTTCCATTTAAAGGGTTATCCCTCATAAGATATGGTATAAACAAAACTATGAGTACAAAGAAGACAGTTCATGCAGCAAGTGCTGCACATATGTGTGGATGGCAGAAAACTTGTCAGTAACCTGGGAGCATAACACAGAAGTTAGCCATGCCTTAGTTATGGAGAGTCTGAGCCGCAAAGTCATGGGTCACTGACACTGTGGAAGGTATGGCTTTGAGTGGAGAGCTCATATGTGCATATGCAAATAAAGCCACCTAGACAAACCAAAGACCCCTACGCTCATGCATATGGGCATACTACTTTCTCCAATGCTATGCCTTCTTCCCATGACCTTCCCCAAAGGAGGTAGAACTGTGGGTGGCTAACTTCTGCTTTATGTGCCCAATGTTAGCCCTGGGAACAGCCTGTAGAAGGGGTTTGTGTATAAAGCACATTAGCACCACTCTTGCCGCATGCATATGCACGTGCAAGGGATTAGATTTTTATGTCAATGCCACTGAGTTTAAAAGATTCTGAAGTTGACAGCCAGGTTTTAAAGAGTGCTCTGTACTTATCTGCTCCCATTTATGGAAATTAAAGGCCTGATTTTCCTGAGGATTCAGTACCCAGCAGCTCCCATAGAACACAATAGATAGGAGAGAATGGCTCAGGTTAGGTTGCCTTACTGAGTTGCTTGCTTGTTCTGTTGCTAGCTCATGTGAGCTGATGCTGACAAGATATTCATAAGCCTGTCTTTGGACCAGAGTCATTTGGAAATAAAATGATCAAAATCTGAACATCTATTTTAGTTTTCTTTATAATTTTGATTTACTGTAGCATATATAAAGGTATCATGGGTTCCAATAAAGACCAAACAAGGATGAAGAAATAATGCTTTGGAAAAACTAGACTGGTTCCCAATAATACATACATCCTTAAATTTCATAACCATGTTAGAGGGAGAATTATATACGCTATTATCACCCACGGTTCTGCTTTATTTTTAGTTATCTTTTTATAGAGATAGGAACAATTTTGTCTTTTCTGTTGATTTAATGGTTATCTGAGCTGATAGTATCACTGCCATTCAGAGCAAGGGATGCAAGTTTAAATCTATAGAGGCCATTACAGAAGGTGAGGCCTTAGGCTTGTGTGACCTATTAGTTGCTCTGGGCCCTGCTCATCCAGGGGTGCTGAATGATACATACAAACCCATCAAATTTCAGTTCCAGCTTTACTGTCTTGCCCCATTGTCTGCTTGTAAAGTTGAACTCTGGTACCACATCACAGTCCATCTAAGAGTATCACCACCCACACATCATAATGCCTCACAAACGTGGGAAGTTTATTACAGTCTGAGGTGGACTGTAGCCAGGGGAGATCTACTGAGTGATGTGGATGCAGATATGTGGGGAGGCCCAGTCAGAGGTAGGGAAGGATAATACAGAACTCCCAGTCCTCATTACAATAACAGTGCATTTATCTAAACTACTCTGGCAGATAACATGCTTATATCACTGTTGAAATAATGTTAATAGTGTAGATACCATACAGAGATCTGGAGCACACACAGGAAAATATGGATAAGCCAACACAACACAAAGCATTTTCAATATCTAGTGGGAAAAGATGAGTACAAAGCATGCACCACCACGGTTAAGATTTTCTTTTGGAAACAAATCAGTTATCAGTGGTTTACATTAAGTAGAAAGCATTTATCTTAGCATGATTATTGACCCTATTGTGTACAGTTGGGATATGTTCTTCATCCTACAATGAAATGTCAACTTGATAAGATAATTGCTTCCCATTAAATATAAATCATTGTATCTTAAGAAAATTTACTTTGCATTCCTATTCAGATAACTTCCTCCATTATAAAGCTAGTTCTTATTTCAGATATTAAAATAAAGGCAATCTTTTCTAACCTTCCACACTACTACTATGTGAAAATAACAAACACCTCAACTGACAGTTTTAGGTGCCAAAAGGATTTATAGGAACATGAAATCCCAGATGACTCAGATGAGTGCACGTTAAAAACAAAACAAACCCTCCCACGTCTTTAGTTTAAAACTATATACAAAGCGTTTTGGAACAAGGAGTTTTTCCAAATCTAGCATAAAACAGAACAAGCGTTGCTTTAAAATAAAAAAGAGAAATTCTCAATTTTGCAAACTACTGGATAAAAGTCTTTATGAAGAAACAAAGTCACTACCATGGAGGAATACATTTCCAAAGGAGAGAAAACCCACGCTCAGATATTATCTGGGGAAAATGCATTGAAAATTCCTTTGTGATTAATAGAGTTTTCTCTCCTCAGGGTGACCTCTACCTTCAGAATATGATGGTTTTATTATGATTAATAAATTTCATTTCCACAGAGGAAAAGGAACAGTGTCAGCTTAAACTTCAAGCAAGTAGTCTTCTTTTTAAATGCTAATTTGTAAACACGCCCTTGCGTGACACGAAAATCTAGAAGCTCACAAGGTTAGCAGAATAGATTCAGATTCCATTCTGAAAATGGGGGCAAGGATTTAAAGCATATTGTCAAATTGGAAACCAGTAACCAGGGCAGTCACCAAGTGATCCAGTCTTTTATTCATTCAATCAGCCACAATTTTGTCAGCATGCTTATTTTTCATTAAAATTAGTATTATTTCAATGCTCTTTTATAATTTACACTGGAAACAATCACTATAGGTAAATGATACACTAGGGCATACATTTACATTTTTTTTAAAAAGGAAAACATATTTGGAATAGTTTAATAATCCACATGATTTCACAAAGAACAGTACATATTACAAATTGATAAATCACTGTGTCAATGCCAACTATAGGTACCCATCATAAAGAATTACAAATTGTGGTCTCAAAGGCTATGTTTTATTATAATTTCCCATTGGTGCACAAGTAGTGGGAACACCAATGTAAGAGATGTGCCAGCATTTTTCACTAGTGAAATTGTAGATGACATGGTGGTTAAAAAACATTGTTGACAAAGTGCTGGCGGCACACAGCATTGCTACCACTGCTGGATCTGCATAACAATGATGGTAGAATTATATGAAATTTTAAAATAAAGCTCAGCATCCTAGTTTAGAACATCACTGTAAATATTCACATGGGGCTGGATCCTGAAATCCTTACATATCACTCACTCCTTACAGCAAAACTCTCATTTAATTCCATGGGAATTTGTCAGAGCATAGCCAGAGTAATAATGGAGTAAAAACTGGCTTCAGGATCGATCACCTTGTGTGGTAAGAACTCACCATGTTTAAAAATTGCTCAAATACTGTTGAAAAAGTAGATCTGTTGTTAACTGCTGGAGAGAGATTTAATTTTTTTTTAAAAAATGACTAAATGATACTTGCATATGAACAGTGTTCACAAATATAAACAATTGGCTATGATAGCTCCAAGGTGTCATTTTTTACATGTTGTATAGGTATTTCTGAAGTCTCTAAAAACTGGGGAATGTATCCCTTACTCCACTCCTAGTTCTTTATTTTTTTAGATTGCTGAGACCATATTTTCCCTGTGCGCCTAACCCTGGGAATGGGGCACTGATCCTAACTGGGGACTTTGGTCCATAGTATCATTGAAAACTGTTTAATAATATATACTATTAGGTTTAATAACAAAATTATCAGGGGAAAATTCATAATCTATAGTACGAAGCCAATTAACACACTTTTCCTTGCTAGAACAATCTGAGCAGTGTAAAAGGAATGTATGAAATAAAACTAAATTCAGGAATCTGATTTTCTCTCATCACTAATCCAAAACAAATATTTAGAAAAAAAATTATTGATCCTGAAAATATTTCTACTCATCTGTCCCAAAGACTTCTTTCCCTGGCAGGTCATTGTTGGGATTATGTAAGTTGCTGTGCACTGAGCAAATTGAATCTGAATTTTCACTGGCCCTAGCTGTGGGCCATTAAAGATCGTTTCAACAGTCATGAGACAATGAAATTTAAAGGCATCTCCTTCTGATTACTATTTTTGTTCTCCCAATTTTTTTTTTCATCTTGGACATAGATTAGAAATTACTAGGATCTTTTGTACCTCTTTTGAAAATGGCTATTAATCCAAATAGTATAAAGTACAAGTTTTGAGCGTTAGCAGTTTTAAAACGTGTGGTGGCTAAAATAAAGTAAAGATTCAGATGGGAAAGACAGCAATCAGAAAGATGTAATTTTATAGTCCAATCTCTTGTAATTTTCCAGGGCTAGAAACAGATTACTTGTATCACTGGAAAGCTAATAATTCTAATGTTTCCACAATATAAAGAATTTTTATTAGCTGTAACGGTTAATGGACTATCTGACCTTACAATCATTGTCCCTTGGTCTTGCAGCTACTAGAGCTTCAACCAGTGTAACTTTAAATTGCTGAAATTCTGTGTGTTGATTGCTATTGCTATTTGACAATAAAGCACTAACCTAATGTAATTTTAGAAATAGATGCTACCCTTATCAACTGAATAGACAGGGTTGCCTAGGCAGCAGAAGGTAGAACAAAATGAGCAGTGACTTCTATCTCTAGAGCTTCACGATAACCCTGGCACTCACCAGTGGAAAAAAGTGATGCCAAGGAAACTGTTCCTCCCAACCAATAGGTGCCATGTAAAGCAGAATCCTGGTCTCGTCATTTACTATCTGATCTTGAAGGTCATCATGGAAGCTTTTAATAGGCAGCAAGTTTAAAACAAAGAAAAGGAAGTATTTTTACAAACAATGCACCATAAACCTGTGGAACTCCTTGCCAGGGGATGTTGTGAAGGCCAAGACTATAACAGGGTTCAAAAAAGAACTACATAAGTTCATAGAGCTTAGGTCCATCAATGGCTATTAGCCAGTATAGGCAGGGATGGTGTCAGTAACCTCTGTTTGCCAGAAGCTGGCAATGAGCGACAGGGGACGGATCACTTGATGATTACCTGTTCTGTTCATTCCCTCTGGAGCACATGGCATTGGCCACTGTCGGAAGACAGGATACTGGGCTAGATGGACCTTTGGTCTGACCCAGTATGACCATTCTTATGTTTTTATGGGGCAGAAGGAGTCAGAGTTCTAATAGTGATATTATTAGAGTAGAGACAGGGAGGTTTCAGTGGCCAGAGAAAAGGAAGGCTTAGTTGCAATGGTGACCTGCCTCTCTCCCTATAAATGGTTGCAATGACCGGTCACCTCAGCCAATCTACTGGTCCCTTGGATCACCATGACAGACTTTAAGAAGTGACCATGGGGCTGGTGTCAGGCCTCTATTTTCTACCCAACAACTGAAATTTTTTAAGAAAACAAAGGTACTGAGTTATAGTATAAAGCAGCTAGTCATGTTTCAACTCCTCATTTCATATCATGCGGATGGTATGCTAGGGTTCACAAGTAAAATACTTGCAGTAGAAGATCCTGTTACATCCTATGTGAAGTCATGCTTGTTAATGATACTTTTAAATAGCAAAAAGGAAAAAAGTCCTTTTGTAGTTGTGCCTGGCACACAAAGGGTCATGAGGTTTGACTTTGGTTCCCCCTCACCTGGGGAGGCCGGGCTCAGGCTTCACTCCCCCCTCCTGGGGTCATGTAGTAATTTTTGTTCTCAGAAGGGGGTTGCGATGCAATGAAATTTGAGAACCTCTGCTATATAGTATTCGCCAGAAAAGCGAATACATTTGAGGTCGTCTCTAATGATAATAAAAATGTTCTGTGGAACCCTCCACACTCACTGAGGGTTCTGGGGAACCTGTGGCCAGGACAATCCCAGGTAGCATGGCTCTAGTAGAGCTGTTCTTTCAGAGAGCTGGAGGGAAGGGGCCAGCACCCAACCCCTGCATGGGACAATAAGATGGGATTTCTAGGAGGAGATCCTCATAAAAAATTTCCTCCATCTAGCACAGTAACATTTATAAATTGAAATGTTGAATAGTGATCTGCAGTATTTCCGATTTCCCAGGAACTAAAAGAGAGATAGGGAACCAAATTCAGACTTATCATAAGAAGGTGAAACACCAAGGTTCTCAATAATTAACCTGCTTACACAAGGTCTGATTTGGGGCTATGGAGTTCGCATTTCAATATGGTAAAGGCTGGATAGCTGCCTTACAGGCTTTGGGGAGTGATTCTGGACTCTCTAGAAATGAGTCCTAACTTAGATTGTGAGATCCTTCAGGCCTCAACCTTTTCTTTCTCCTTGTCTCTAAAATGCTCAGCACTTGTCGGCACTAATTAATTAATACATAACAGGTGTATACATTTTCTTGTATACTGCAAGTGTATTTTCTAATAAAAGTTCCTTTGATTGCAGACCTCTTAGTGGAGGATTCCACAGAAAGATTTTGTTAATCTTCCATAGGACATAAAGCCTTTGCTGGGATATTTGTGTGGGAATAGTTATGACTCTTGCCTCTACTTAGGAACAGCCCTGTGTGTGTTTTACATTTCCTCCTCCATTGCTTTCTTGTCCTTCAGGGGGAATTTACAGTGGTATTACTTTTACCTGTAACGATCTTCCTAAAATTCATCAAGTAATAGAGAACTTTGTGGCCTGTTTTACATGAGTTTGTCATTTCCTTAGCACCTGTGGGGGTCCTATTTTGTGTGGGTTTTTATTTATTAATGCCTTTCATCCCAATTGTGGTAACCTCATGCAGTGGAGGCATTTGTTCATTATTAGTCTTGTTAGTAAGAGGAGTTTTTGATTGACAGCACCAGTTTTTCTCTTGCCTGGTGGGGGGTGTCATCACCTATTCCCATTACTGTCCGGTACTGAAGGAACTTAAAAGTGAAAATCCCACTCAATCCTTCCCTGTAGCTTGTTATATACCTGCAGACACCTGACAGTGGGATGCCACCTTGGCAGATCTGGTCAGCTAAATAGGATAGGTCAATATTTTGATTTCAGAAATACCCAAGATGCTACAAGATTGGTGATACCATAGGTGATGCTCTCCCCTCTGAGTCATAAGTGAATTAGTGCCTCAGCATGGTGCTAGCGTCTGGGTGCTGCTCATGGATTTTATTTCAGATGTAAAATCAAGGTCTGGATCACTTATGTTTATTACTGGTCCAAAGGTACTTGTCAAATGAATGGGGTGTGTGTGAGTGTAATGGGGGTGTTAACCTAACGTCTAAGTCAAATTCTAACTTGATAATTACATCCTGCCTACCTACATTCCTGCTTATAATTTCTACCAGGATAGTTATTTTCTCGTTATGCTGATACTAATTCTCCTAATAAAAATTGTTGCGTGGGGATATTGAAGCATAGTAAATACCATGTTCCACCTGAAAAGTGGCTGCTTATCCACAGGAAATGAATGATTCTTGGCTTAGTCTGCACAGCATTTTTGGATTATTAATTATTATTATTATATTGTAAGTATTTAACAGGTTGTTTTCTATCATACTATTACTATATTGTGTACTTGACAACATAACGTTGTATGAAGTCTGCATTTTTATTTACTCTTAAGCGTTACAGTATACAATATTGCTCTTTTAAATTCAGCTTTTGAAGTGTAATGTGTGTGACAACATACAGATTTTGCCATTTGTGCTTTGTCTACTGCACATGTGTATGTAAACCATAATGTATACACAGACACCAGAAATGGCATCTACCTTTCAAGTCCCATATTTTCATCATATCACAGAATTGGTTTCTGGATATATTAAGACATAGTTGCATTACTCTAAGACCATAGTGCAAGGAATGCATTGACACACACAGACACACCTGTTGAGATTGGTAGAAACAGATTATTCACTTTTTTGTTATCAAAAGAGCTTCAGATTGCAAATCCTCCATTTACAAATCACAGAACCCCAGCTTTACTTAATCTTGTCATGTTGTCACATTTGACTAGCCATGTGAACTGACCTAGAACTGTAAGCACAAGGAAGGCAAGCTGTCAAAGAGATAATGACAAAGATGCCAACAAGGGCTGCCAGTGTTTTCACTGGGTGAGATAGAAGGATTAATCAAACTTCACTACAGAAAAAACAGAGGATAATCCAAGTGTTTACTGATTTTATCAACTGATCCCATGGTTGCACATCTTATAACAACAACTACCAGGAGCAGTAACAAATAAGGTTCCATATAAGCCATACACAACTATTTACAGCAGCAGTAAAAGGATGTTTAAAGTGCCAACATAAGGGATACTTGAATTTATTGAGGAAATTTAATTGTATGCATTAGTACAGCATTTCCTACCCTTTTCAAAGCACAAACCTCACTATTTGTCATTTTTCACAAGGAAAAGCAACACAGACATTAAAATTAAATATGGTACTAGCAGAAGAATCTTCCAGGTACTCCAGCTATCCTTCATCTTTGGTTTTACAAGGTTAGTGGGAGGGGAAAATGTAATAAGAAAGGTATCTAGTTCAAAGTGCTTCTTTGCTCTGCCAAATGGCTGCATGAAATGAAGTCAACCCCTAGGGCAGCACAAAGGAATTCTCAAAAGTGAACTTATATGTCTTTACAATGTGTTCTAAATAAAGCTGATGCCAATATTTCAAACTGTATTCTTGCACTTTTGAAAATTGATTTAGATTATTTTCATATGTAATTCTTGGTAATTCCTTTTAAACTTCCATATCTGGCCAGTATCTCCCCCCTTTATCTCAGAATAAGGCAGTGAGCTGTCTAAGGGCAGAATTTGTCCAGATATGATTAGCTGTGTATTATGTAGAAGGTTCAGCATACAGGCATCTGAGCCACATTTATGTACTGATGAAAATATTCACTTTAAAATAACTGTCTACCATATCTTGCTAGTGCTCCATGCATAAAACTTGCACTGGTGCCAGAAAACTGCACAGATCAATGGCAGTATTTGGGAACTTTGCAAACCTGGCAATCAAGATGATTTTAAAAACTATACCTTCCACTCAAACCATTTAAAACTTCGTAGGGTACCTGACTCTCCATCTATAAGCCAAGTGATAAAAATAGTATAGTTTTGCAATGTTAAAAATTAAAGCAATCAGAATTTGTCATCTTTTTGGGGAGACTTTCTTTCGCCAAAGTACTTGGCTCATAATTTTATCTAAGGCTGTGTTTTTCTAAATCTAAGAAATACACTGGTATGTTTCGTTTGTTTGTTCATTCATTCATTCTTATTTCCTTTGGGGGGGGATAACTACGATTGAAGAAGGGAAATGAATAAAGTAGTGAGTTGAAAAAAAGATGTTATATCCACTTCTACCACATTTCAGTCAGAAAGCAGGTTCATATAATAAACTTTGCCCATTTCTCTATCGCACCTAAACCATAAACAAACAGTGCACACATGCTTCTGAGGGAAACACTATCAACTATGCAAGCAAACTGGATTTTGTTGTTATTGTATGGCAGAGTTGCAAGAAGTTAAAATTACAGGAAGAGAGGTATAAATCTAGAATAGTCAGAGTATCCATTTATTACACAAGACTACAAGAAGCAAAATGTGTGTCCCAGCAAGCACCTTTCTTCAGGGAACCTGCATTTTGATATTATAAAACCTGAAGTAAAGATTTAAATTCTGCTTTGGGGAAATAATTCAAATATACTAACGTTACTACTAAAATACTATTTTGCAATCAACATGTATTTACAACTACAAATTTTGAGCCACAACACATTCAGAGCCATGTTCTGCCCTCACATGGACTTTGATGCTGTGAGATGCCAAATGCCTCTGCATTTCAGGATGAATTCTGCCCTTATATGCCCATTTCTAGAAATGTGCTGGAGAGGGTTCTTTGGAGATTTTTGTTAAAATTTCACCATCAGCTGAATGGAGGGTCAGGATGGCTTCCCTTCCTCTGATCTAATTTACTCTCCACATATTGTTTAATGATTCCTGACAAAGATGACCTAGCCCTGAAGCATATAACATTTGTTCTGAAGAGTAATTATTTTTGGCCTTAGAAAGCACCAGATTCCATCAAAGGACAGATATTAAAAAGTCCTACGGAAGTAGCCTCCTGCCAGAGATATCTGTGTTTGATATGAGCTCACTACACTCTACATTCATTCTTAGTGTCTTATTTTAACCATAACCAAGGAAGACAGAAAAGCCACTTGGCAAGGCAACATCTGTTGAAGGCACTATGTGTGAGAATTTTACAGAAGCTCCTATACAACACACTTTCTCTGAGAGCCTTCTCCAAACTCATTTATTGTAAATACTTGATACGGTGCAATCTGGTTCATTCTACAAGTAAAATAATTACTCTTCAGAAGAAATCTTATGTACTTCAGGGTTAAGTCATCTCTTGCAGGAATGATTAAGCAGCATGAAGAGAAGAGTGACATTCACTATAGGCAGGGAAATCACCCAAACCCTCCCTTAAATCTGATGAAACTTTAACCATTGTTTTCCTGATTAGTTATATTATTACACACACACACACACACAGGGGGATGAGATAAAGACACACACACAAATTCCATATTTTGAACAGGGTTTTATATACTATCAGTACATTCAGTATAACACAATCCTACGAACACACATGAGTAATGTCATTAAGTTCAGTTGGACTAATCGTGTATAAAGTTACTCAGGTTGCAGTTGTTTAACAAGAACAAACAGAACTACAGGACAGTTTAGAATATGAATGAAAGAATTTATGTGTCTTAATAAAATAATTCAAAAATTACTTCATTAATTCGCTGAACTCTGGATTTACTGATTTGGAAAGTCTGACCTAAACCAAACACAGGAGGCAAACCTTATTATTTAAAGTGCAGCTTTGCCTATTGTATTTCAATTCTGAGATTTAAAAATCAACAACACTGATGAACTTGTCATGAAAACTAGTGATTTAAATCAACAAGCTTTTAGCAACTTACATTGTAAAACCTGTGAATGTGGACCTGAGTGTGAATTCCTTGCACACCCAAAACTCCTTTGGACTCCAATGTAAGATTTCTTTGTTCAAGGAATGCAAGATCAGGCCTCTCATTAGCTAGTAAAAGCTCACTCACTCAGATCACATAACAAGAAAAGCATCTACAGTCAGCTGTTTATTGATTTATCTATCATTCTTAAAACTGTATCTAACCAAAAACTTATTTCTAAAACCATACAATGCAGGCAAGCTAAGGTGAAACGAAAAGCTTTTGTAAATAGATACAAAGACCCAATTTCTGTCCTTAGTTACACCTGTGCAATACACTGAAGTCACTGGCAGAGACCCATACCATAAGATTCCAAAGCAGTGACGTAATGCATGTTTGTATAGTCCTGGACATTTACAATTCCACCAGTCCTGCAAGAAGGAAGGAAGTCCTTTTATTATAGAAACTCATTTTTATTCCATGGAATTCATCTTCCAGGACAGGAAATTGCCTGCAGGGCCATTGGACTGCTAAATATCCATGACTGTAGTTAAAATCGTAAGTATATATGTCTTTGAAAACAAAGTTTATTAAAAGAACTTTCTTCTTTACTTAACGAAACGGGCTAGAACTGATAAGCTCATTACAACCTGGAGCAAAGCGGGAGAGAGGAAGGCTAATGCTGTGCATTTAGATGTAGGTGAATCCTGAACTCAGGTTTTGACCAAGCAAATGAGTTTCTAATATTGTCTTTTCAAATATGATGCAATTTTCAATTTATAAAGTTAAATACACACTGCTACTAATTTGGGATTCTAAACAGTTTGTATTAAAAGAACTTTTCAGATCACCTTTAAGAAACATGTAAATTGCATACAACATTACAAACGTCAGTATATGTTGATCTTACTATATATAATTTCCATTGACACAAATTGAAGGTTCTTGACGTATTTGAATATAGATCAGTATGTTCTAAAGTGTACAGTCTTCACCTTTCATTTGCTGCTGCTGATGTTAATAGGGTATCCTATAAATCAGTGTTTTAATTCCAACATTTTGTTTTAGATTGCGTATCCTTCAATCATTTTGCATGCAGAATTCCCATTAAACCAATAAGATTTTTGCTTAAAAATCAATGGCAGAATATGGCCCAATGTTATTACTATTTATTTTGGCTTCTGTGCAGAGCTTCACCTTAGGTAGCAAAATAATTCCATCCTTATCTGTATAAAGATTCAGACTGTTTCAACTACATTATGTAACAGAGAGGATTTCCCTTGGTATAATCTGTATATTTATAAGATTACTTTTTGCAAATATCTTATAAAAACAATGCTTATACGTCTGTACGCAGGTCCTTATAACACAATGTTATATTAGAAAAGAAAAAGAGGGCCTTTGCTTAGGGTGATGCTCTGATGATATACAGATCTTCTTTCTCACTATCCTATCCGCAAATACAGACTTTGATGTGCTTTGGGGTTTGTACTATCTTTGTGGGCACCATTTGCCCCCAAAGAGTCATTCAGAAAACTTGTAAATCCACAGCACTTACAGGTGCCTATGCCTTTAATCCTATCTTTATTTCTGTTTGGGGAATTTTTGGTAACAATTTTGGTCGTACTGTACAGTATATTTAAGAAGCTTCAATATATTCTTACTTTTCTGGATCACACAATATTGAAACTGGAAATAAAACATCAAAGTCAGCAAAATAACCTAATGTCTTTTATATGGCAAAGCCTAAAGGTTTCAAGCTATAACTTAGTGAAACTATTCCAGAGATTTATATTATGGACTTTACTAAGCTTTCTCTAATGATTAACTGCAGCATGTGAAAAAGGATATTGAGACCTGGATGGATGCATCAAGAAGTATCAATGATTGTTACCTGCAGAGGTGTTACAAGAAATTTCATCTGCTGCAACGAAGACGAATTGATTTCTGCAAGAGAAGATAAAATTCACAATACTGCTTGCTGACTGGGAAATGTGCTAGCTGCCAATTGACTTGATGTTTACAGATGGGGTAGGGTAAGGGTGCTTAATTTTAATGAACGTAGCAAAAAAAAGTGTTGACGTATTTCAGTACTATATAGTTTATAAGGATCATGAGGTAGACATGCTGGGATCTTTTAAATGAAATAATGGTGACATCTGAATATGGACTATGTACAAACGCTTGCACTGGAAGCTTTATGTTTAGTGTTACAAATATGTCATGCTAAAATATATGTATAAAGTTTAAAAAAATCAAGCTATATTTATATTAATGTATACACTAAAGGGCATTAAATGCAAAATGTAAAAAAATCCTATATTTTACAGAAAAAATGTAATTTACTTAGTAGAACTTAAAGGAGAATATTGAAAGTAAAATATTTTTGGCTTTTAAATTTCTAATATGATGCTGAAACAGAAAATGCATTTTCTGCCATTTCCAAAAGAGAATTTATGACATAGTATATTCTTATATACTGTCATTTGAGCATTGGCATATGTTTGCTGCACAATACTGAATATTATAAATTCAAGAAATTATTGATTTGATATAAGCCTTCTCTTGCAAAATTCTTTTTTCTACCAGATAATATATTTTTAAAAATGCAAATACACTTTAAAATGTTCAAAATACAGAAAACTACATTCTGGCACAAAACCTGCTCCATTTACTCATATTATCGTCCCACTTGAAGGCTCACAGTCGGCAAGGTGATCTGGATTTGGGCCACTGTATATTCCATGAATGATCTAATTAAGGACTTGCAGTATTATCAAATTGTGCCCTTTTAGTGATGTACATAGCGCTCCCTAACTTCATTTGGAGCTGTGCAAGCATAACCAAGAATCTGATCCCAAATTTTTGCACTTAGATCCTGACTCATTCAAACTCCATCCAGCTCCTGCACCACAAAATCCTGCACAGTTGCGGAAGCTGGAATATCTCACAGCTTTTATGCAGAAGTTCACAGCTGAGGAGCTAGATCCAAGTTGTATTAACTCTGCACTAAGGGATTAATCCTGCAAGGTCGGCACACTTCCTGTTACGTGCTACATACCCTCAGCTCCTGTGGAAATCTGTGTGTGTTGAGGGGCCTGACACCACAGGAGCACACACAGCACCTTGCAGGTGTGAACCCTAAAAAACCAAAACCTTCTCTCTATTACTTTATCCCTAATATGTTAAAAAAATTGAAACTCTTGTTTAGAATCCTGTGAACACTGTAATTAAAATGTTCACCTTTTGACAAGGTGCACAGGACCCTATAATTTATACAAATAGTCATACATTTTGGTTAAAATCAAGTGAAGTATCAGTTTAATATTGGCCTTGCCTTCCATTAGGGATATTATATCCTGTACTTTCAGATGGGTGGACTTCATGATCAAATTGCACATTTCCACCTCTAACTTCTATTATCCTGATTGCCTGTATGGGGTGGTAATTTTGTTATTTATTCTTTTATTTACAGTAATTGAACAATCTAGTGAGATTTATCCCGTGTGCTGCAATAATGAGTTGGCATCTAAGCCTAAAAGAGTTAGAAATCTTGAATACATAGCTATACTGTGTTTCATATATAATTCAAGTTTTTACCATATCTACTTCCAACATGTCTTATATGGTAATATTGATGCATGCAGGAGGATTTAAATGTCTGCCTAACAAGGACTCCATCCAAGGTAAAGTAGACTCCATAGCTGCTGGTCCATAGGAACTCCTTTATCTCCCTTCCTATGCAGCTATAAAGTTGTTCCTTGTTCTAAAAAATGATATTTTCTTCTAGAAAGCCGCCACATAGTGCTGGTTTAAGATTTGGTGGCTGGCTGAGAAAGTCCCTTCCTCAGGAGAGGAATCACAGACTCCATCCAGTCCAACTACTTTTATGTCACTCTGGCTCAAGAGTAAGACATCCTCAGATGACAAAGCACAGAAGTATCTGTAGGAATAATATACTGCTTTAGCTGCTTTCTCGAACAACCTAAAAACAATCATTCCTGTTTCTTCCTTTATTTAACCAATTACTACAAATGATGTATTGCTTAAAGCGTCTACAAATTGTATTAATACTTCCCAATTTTTGCCAGCTTTCATCAAGTACATTAAAAAAAAAAAAGGTCTTCAAAGTCCCTGAATGTAACTTTGGCTACAAAGAGTTAAAAAAAAAAAAAAAAAAAAGAGAGAGAGAGAGAACCTTTAAATATCTGCAATGTACAGCCCCTGTTACATGCCCACAATGTTCACTAGAAGGCACAATTTTTCCTTGCACTTTGCTTTTGTATATTTTATTTTAGAAATCCATAATAATGTGAAAATTAAAGTACTCACATTATTTTCTTTATGGGGAAGTAAATGTAGCCACTAGAGCACTGAACAGCCAAATTCAATTTATTATGAATAATTAGATGTTGTTGCTAATGATTCCAGTCATTTGCCTAGTAATTTGATGATCTTAATGTCTTCTGTCTATACTTTCCTAATGGCTTTACTACTTTATATTTCACAAGATACAGATACCTAAAAAAAGAGTTGATAATCAAACTTGGCCCTATAGACATGGCAAGATGTGTCACGTGTCTTCTGCAGGAAGTCTGCTTATGCACTATGGGCAAAATTCTGTTTACCTTACTTATGTGAGCAATCCTACAGATTTCAACCTGACTTCTTACCTGAATAAGGCAAGAGTACACATACACAATATCTATTTAGAGTATAGCAAAATAATTGAAATTAGAGATAGAAAAGGCCTATTAAGCTAATCCATTCCTCTGCAAATGCAGGATTCCTCCCTCTAGTATGATATCCAACTTTAAATTATGATTTGGGCTTCCACAGCTTCATTTACAAGACTAATCTCAATCTAGTAGTATAGATGTTTAAGAAGTGTAGATGTATAATAAAACATCAGTTTTAACAGCTAAATAAACAAAGTGAACTGGGTTTAAAGAATTCATAACATGCATATGGTAAGAAATTATGGAACTATATGATGGATTTTAGTTTTTAAATGTTCACCATGTGACTTTGCCCTGCAGTGCACTATATTTTAATTAGAATTGCTCCATACTTCAAAAGCTTTAATTACATAAAATATATTCAATTTGAAAATGACCTTAATATATTGTTAGACAATCCAAGGAATACTAGAATGTGCTCCAAAATTAGAACTTGATTATACAAGAAGTTCTGCTCCATTATTAAGGCCAAATTCTGCCACTGGATGCAAAATTTTCTCCTTAACGTTTGTCTACTATCAATTAAAAAATGGGCTTCTATCTGTATCTAAAATGTTTGTATTTCAAGAGAAACAGAAAATTTATACTGAAGTCTTAAAATATCTTATTTTATTTAAACAAATTTTAAGAGCCCTAGAAAGGGCTGCGTGAGATCAATTAAGATAGAAAGAAAAACTGAAAGAATAACGTAAGTAATAAAGATGTTTTCAAGTAAAGTGGGTAATTTAAATGTACGGGCCTGATTCCTGTGTTTGTGGCAGAAAGAGAGAGAGGGAAGCAAAGGTGGCTTTAAGCTACTTTTGTGCTCACCTTATTTTGGGCCTCTTCAATGCCCCAAAGTAAATTAAAGCAGCTTATGCTCTGCTTCCTATAACCCCCTTAAGGCTGCAGAAAAAAGAGCAGCAGCAGGCTGGCCACACTCCTGGCATGTACCCTCTGCTGAGGGCTGGGAGCAGAGCTGATGTAGAGCTCTTGCATCAGTTCTATACCCACAAGGGTGAATCTCTGCATAATGAGTAGGCTCAGGACTTTTCCTTCCTTGCCTCATTTATGCTGCCAGAGTGATGTAAAGGGGCATTAGTGTAATTGAAAATCAGGTCAATTGTGTCTGGATGCAATAAAAACTGTTTCTGACAATCACTAGAGTTCAGATCTTACTCTCTGTATGAGCAGCTGAGATGATACAGAACCACCAATGTGGGTAAGTTGTGGAGAGCCCCTGCAAGGTGGTATCTCCCCTTTGAGTGACACTAAGGTCTGCTCTGTGAGAGTTCCATCTAAGGGAGAAATGGAGGGGAGAGGTCTTGACTAGCAAATCCACCAGCCAACCCTCACATCTTTGCATGGGGACAGTAGGAGACACTAAATTGTGGCTGCAATATTTGTCTCAGAATGGCATGAATGGTGGTCCACAGAATGGGGAGGTGAAAGGATTCCACCTATCCCTCTGCTCAATTCCCTTTTTTATTTAGAGAGTTTAATACATGCCCCTCCAATAGATATGTTGGGGCTTACACTGCCTTAGGAATGTTAGTGGGTCATCATTAATAATCTAATGAGTTACAGGTAAGGATGAGCCAAACTAGGACCCCAAATCTAACCGCCCCAAGAACCCTTTTTTCTTTTGATGGGGTGAGGCAGGGAGGAAATATGGGTGCTGGCTAAAAGTGTAAACTCCAAAGTAGGTCTGAAAATCTGAACTTTGTAATTAAAGCCTCTCGCTTCTTACATTTATTGTAGATTTAGTGCTAAATATCAGAAATTATGACAAACCATTTACCTAATTCACTTAACCACGTACCTAAAAGTAGCTCAATTCTAAATTTAACCTGACAACTGTTTAAAACAGATGTAAACTGACAAGCAAAAGGCTGCACATCAGCGGGCTCAGTGGTATCTCAGGTGGCACCTTAAGGGGGGCCAACCCGTCACAGGCAGGACCTAGCTATACTATATAACAGTTTAATACAAAGTTGAAAGCAGAAGTGAAGAATATATTTCCTACCTGAAACTGGACTAAATTTTTATAAAACATGGTCTTCGGCAAATAATGTTACTATTAAATTTGGATGTTTTCAGGCTTGAAGTATACTTGAGGTTCCTGCATTCCCGAGGCTGGCCAACTGGCCACTGTGCAAGTACTGCAGTATCTTCAGTGGACTATATGCATTCCCTTGCATATTGTATTTTGAGTTGGCTAGTCCAGTTATGGTGAGATTAAAGACACTAAGTAGCGGATGAGAGGCAAAGCAATCAATGACAGCTCAATGTCATAACCTCTCATATAAATGAAGCATTCTATAGATCTTATTTCTCTCATTCCAGTAGTACTGACACAGGGCTCTCACAATATGTCTACACTGCATCTGGGAGCAAGCCTCCCACCCCAAAAAGACAAGACTTCAGCTAGCTCACCTTGAGCTAGCGCTCTAAAAACAGCAGTGTGGACGTTGCAGCTGTAGCAGAGTCTTGGGCTAGTCTCCAGAGCTCAGATCCAACATGTCAGGTAGGCTTGAGAGCCTGAGCTGCAATGTCCATATATGAGCTACACCCACCAGTTTTGGGCAGCAGAGCTTCAATGGGAAGCAGCTGCCTGCAAAGCAGAGGGCATGCTCTACGTAGATCTAGGGGATACAATCTGGTTCATACATTTTACTTTACAAAACTTACAGACCCTAAAACATCAAACAATATGCATCCTGTTAATATCTGAAACCCAGAATAGGTGAATGGTGAAAAAAAGTCATTTTCAGAATACTTACTTAAACTTCTTAATAAAAATCCATCTCCAAGTTACAAAATGGATAAAACACCTGCTTCTGATTTTCTAATTTTCAATTTTTTCCTATGTTTTTCTATCTCGTTCTGACTTTTTCCTCCCTCCATCAGACCTTTTTCAGGAAGCTAGCTGGGATTTTACGTACAAATTTCTTCTCTTTGTGCTAACTATTGACATTGATTGCTCATCAATGATGGTGCCCCAATGAGGTTATGGGAGTGATGATGATGATTGACATGATATGGGTGTGTGTACTCAGACTACACTTCACTGTGGAGTCTATGGGCAACTATGATTTGTTCACATCAATTAGATCTCAAAGAATATGCTACAGAAATTCCTATTCCACAGTCCAACTGTGTTACTTTTCTCACAGTACCAAAAAGGTAGTTGATTAACAAAATTGAGATGTTCCATAGACACATTTTCCTCAGACTACGCTCCCCCAAAAGCTGAGCTATACCCATTTTCAATATTAATTAGCCCTCCACAGTGCCTGGTTAGTAACTTGGTAAGTATCTTGAAATTATATTTACAAAATATATTCATATTTGTTTACAGCACATAGTGCTAAATTCAGAAGTTACATGTATGTTAATACTGTATATATAGTGGTTTTTTTTAATATGATATTTAGTAGAGCCAGGTCAACCATTTGTAATTAATAATTTATTTGATTTTTTGCCTCTCTTTCTACTCACAAATTGTCTATGACCATGCTGCAAATTTTCCTAAATGTATAAATACATTTTTGTCTTCATATTTTTTTTCTTTTGAGTGTGCAATAACTGAGATTCAAATGGTGTTGATTAGCTTTGAGTGGACACGTATTCCACATGGTATCTTTCTGTTCTTTGCATAAAAATGAAGTTAGCTATTAGAATCAGATTTCCAGTGCAAGTACACTTACGAATTTAAAATCTGTTTTCTGCCAATTTTACCAATGTTCTCTTAAAATTCTCTCTCCTCTCAAACATTCATGCCAGGAATCTTGTTCACTAGACATTTCACAGACTGCGAACATCAAAGGGTGTGAGCATAGCCACAGAAATTCCATTCTGATTTTTTTGATACAATTCTGGAGTTTTAGAATCCCACAATGTGCTGCAGGAAGGGAGTGTCCCTTCATTTAAAAATGTGAATGAAGGTTTGTGGAAACATTTTTACACCATTCACCATGCTCTGCTGCTTAGTTACATGTAATTATGCACAAGTACAACTTCAGCATATCTCCCAAACCAAGTGGCAGATTAAGGTAAAATGGGGATCAAACAGCAGAAGATTACTGTAATGTAGGTGATGATGTAGGGCAAAGCTAACTGCTGCCAGCTGGCCCTTTGTTGGTGTAAACAGCACTGGGCTCCTTTAAGGAGGAAGACTGAGGGCTCAGAAGTGACAGGCAACGGCTCATTTGGGGGAAGGAAAAGATCTGCATAGAAGGCACTGTCTGGGATGCAGGAGGCTAACAGGTTGGGAGTAAGAGTCCCAGGTACCTACATGATTTGGTGGATTGAGGTGCCATTTGGCCTTAATCCACCCCATTTTCAGGCTAGATTGTGCCTATGCAATCTGCCCCGTGTAAACGTTGGATGTAGCTTCACCACCCCAGGGAAAGAATTCTATTTCAGGCACCTTTCCTTGTCTGTTCCCCCTTTCCTTCTTCGAGAGTGGTAATTTGCTACTGACCTTTCCTAATAGTAGATTACTACACCCGTGACAGTTCAGCTGCACAAGTCTTTGCCCACTCCCTGCCCATCTCTCTGTTGGGGGGTTATGTGTGTGCAATCCCTCTCTCTCTCTCTCTCTCTCTCTCTCCAAGTCTGTAGCAGAGAGGCAGGTAGGGCACATACAACCCTGCTTAAAACCCTGTGTGGCCATGAAGGATTGTATGTGCCCTACCTTCTCTTATATGCCTAGGCCACAATTTGGCCCTTGATGTTACTTTGTAGGGGTTGTAATGTAATCTGTTAGATTTAGTATGTAGCATTACATTAAAAAGAAACCTTTAACATGCACAAAAAATTACCCCAACACTCCTAGAACCTTACAATCCCTCCTGTTCTACCAGGGTAAATTCTGTTTGGTGAGAGACAGAAACCTCTGTAGAAGACAGGAAGGGTTTAAAGGCTTCAAGGACTGTGGGCGCGCACACACAAAATTACAATAGCCCTACGAAATACAAAGCATAAAAGAAAAATGTATAAACATAAACCATTAGAACTGTCTAACAAATGGGGCTCAAACTCACAGAAGCTCTTGAACTTTAGTCACTGACTTTATAAACTATACCCGAATCACTTTCCTTGTCACTGAAGTGTAGCCACCTCTGAATGTAACATGGCAACTGTGGGAAACAGTGCATAGCAACAATACATAGCAGATTAGAACTGAAACAAATACAGTATTGAGCAGAAATTACAGTGGGAAGTATTAGCCTATCTGCCATTAGCAGCCCTTCTCTGGTAAAAAGCAGCAAGGGTTTTACTAACACAAAAGGTCAGTAGTTAGGTTTTATGGACCAGTTTCTCAGCTGTTGTAAATTGATGCAGCTCCTTTGAAGCTAATGACTTTAATGGAATGATGCCAATTTACTCCAGCTGAGGATATGGCCCTCTGTATCAGTGGCAATGACAGCCCATAAGTGTGATCTGAGATTTATACATTTCTAAATGAAATTATTTTAAATACTTTAGGTTTTCGGCATGCTCTAAAACTTTCAGGGTTTTGTTTGTTTGTTTGTTTGTTTGTTAGGGAGAATTCCAACCAGACTGATGGTTGGCTGGCTGAATAGTGTTCTTAACAATAATTTACAGAGAAAGGTTTCAGAATCTCTTTCTAAAATCCTTTTATGAAGAATTCCTCCCTCTTCCTTCTCCTGAATTTCAGTATCAAGGCTATTAAAGAACTGCAACATGTTGACATTTAGTTTAATATGTATTGTAAGAATGCTGACTTTGCTATTATCTTGTTTTATATTTCCAGTAACTGTAAGATCAAAGTCCATTATCATACTTGTAGCATTTAAATCACAATACATGGAGACAACTTAACAACTTTACAGTTATACCCAGAAATCAAATACTCTCTTAAATGAAGTCAAAGTAAATTATAAACAAAACAGCTCTTTTCTTGGCTTGTATTCATCCAGCGGTATCCAAGAAAGTTGGTTGAATTGAATTACACTGGGAAAATCTTTACTATCATACTAATCTCGTTTGTACCAGACAATTTTTACCCAAGCAGTTCACTGACAAACCTAACTGACAAATGTGACTAAGATGGGGTAGGGGAACATAGGAAGTGACTGTTTTTGTTTCACAAATATTCAGATGTGAAAACTACCATGATGTTCTGCACCTGGATCTCCCACTTTCAGTCTGGAAGTAAAGGAATGTCACCCAAGTTTGCCGCCATTCCTCCCCTCCTGGGGGATGTCCTTTTGTAGATTTTGAAGTGAGGCTAGAAGAGGTGGAGGCCCTGTATATGGATTTCTGCACCAAAATCCAGTACTGTAATAATGTAGTATGTGGGGAGTATTGCCTCATGTTGAAAGAAGAGCCCCTCTTCTTGCCAAGTGAAGCAATCAAATTAATGCCTCTGTATTACTTCTGTCTAGGTCCCCTCAGTGGCTGGTACTGAACAGCTGCAGGGGGATCTAGTCAACAATATTATGGTTCCAGCAGGAGCCAAGCACCAGGGAGAGTAGAGGAGACCCAGTGGAGTCAAGAGATGTCCCTTCAGGTGGTTCCTGCACACAATTTTGTGAATGTGAACCAGGCAGGAGTGCTTCAATTTCAGCCCGAACAGTGGCGGTATTTGTCCCTTGGGAGCGGGCAAGGTCACCCTGTGTAGAGCCCAGCATTTTGAGCCCTGGGCAGCACTGAGCAGATAGAGCAGCTGACTCCCAGCAGGCCAGACCTGACTTTCAGGCGGCCTCTTGCTGCCTCACAGGTCCCTGTAATTGCATGGGTTGCAGGTGCCTAATGCCACCACTGTCCCAGAAAGGAGAGATTTTCACTACTAAAAGCGCCTTTCACTTTCAACAAAAAAATTGTGGCAAGAGGGGGGAAAATTCTCTTTTACAAAGTTGCTGAAATGTGAAGTCTCAAGAGCGGTGAGAATATGGTGCAGCAATAAGGGAAACTTACCATCCCAATTTAAATTTCAAAGATTTTGTCACAATTTGGACAGAATTTGCTTAAATTAACAACTGCTGAAATTTCTATAACTATTCTCTCACCAAAGTTTCTGTAAACATGCTTTATTTTTTGACACACATTTTTGACCCACAGTCAAAGTACACCTCTACCCCGATATAACGCGACCTGATATAACACGAATTCTGATATAACGCGGTAAAGCAGCGCTCCGGGGGGGCGGGGCTGCGCACTCCGGCAGATCAAAGCAAGTTTGATATAACATGGTTTCACCTATAATGTGGTAAGATTTTTTGGCTCCCGAGGACAGCGTTATATCGGGGTAGAGGTGTAATATTAAGTAATATTTTACTTAATATTTCAGTGGGATTTCTGTGCATGTGCAGAACTGTATCCAAAATTATGTCAATGGCAGATATTTGTATTAAAGAACTAAGGAGTAGTGCTTTAAGAATAAATACCAACAACTTGGTCTGTCTTCAATAAGAGCAGGATTATACCCTAATTATTTTGGCATTTTGACTATGGTAAATATTTTCAAACTTGGGTGCTTAAAATAAGGCACCTCAATCCATATGTGAACAACTAAATGAGTGACCTGATTTTCAGAAGTGCTGAGAGTCTGCAACTCCCACTGAAGTCAATAGGAGTTGTGGCTGCTCAGCATCTTTGAACATCAGGCCACTTAGGTATCTAAATTTAAGCATCCACATTTGAAAATGTTGAGCCTGATTCTCTTTACACCAAGGCTATTTTATATTGGTTTATCAGCATAAAGGGGCCTTAATGTGAGTATATATTTGCATCTATTTTAAGGACTCTTTGGAGCACTGCTAGAACAGTGTAAATTGGCCTTAGTGTAAATGAGAACCAGACTCTTTGTCTATTCAGAACTTTGTGAACATTTTCATGTAAAATATAGAATAGAATTGATTTTTGAAATTTGTAATGGATTTCATGTCATCTTTATATATATGATAATAATTCACTGATATTTCATATTAATTCTTTAGTGCAATATCACTATCCCTCAATAATATCATGAAGTTCCCTTATTTACTCACTGATTCATATATGATACGGTTTTACCAATCTTCTTTAGTACAGAGGTAAGTGATATCAAATTCTTTAAGCTACCTTTCAAATTATTTTATCTTCTGACTCGTATGATAACACACTTTTACTTTCTATTTTATGATGTTGTCTTTGTTCACACCATAATAGCCATCAGGTTGACTTATCACTTTACATTACAGTTGGAGGAGAGAAATTAATGGTCAAAATATTGTATATTAAATACTTTGTCAGGGCCAACTCAACCCCTCATCCAAGACAGATAAAATGAATTTCATGAAGGTCTACAGGTTGATGGGCCTTTGCATGAGACCTTTAAAATAAAGGTCCTATGACGTTCTGCATGTATGTGAAAGATCCCATGACACTTTTCATAAAAGCAAGGGTTTTCCTTGACATCCTTTGCTAAGCTGTTCAGTACTTGGATTATCTGCCTGTTTACCAAAACTACATCCTACAGCTGACAGCATTTCAGTTATGTGAAGAGATTTATCTGTGAATATACAGGTAATCAAGTTCTTTGGGATCCTTTGAGATGAAAGGGGCTTCCGCAGATAAATGTAAGATTGTTAATTACTACTTTCTTAAGTTCACTTTCTCTAGGTAATATCATTTTAAGGATGCTCGTTTAGTATGTTTTCACCTCCCCACAAATTGCTCTGGATTGCCATTGATTTCCTATACTGTACTCATAGCTCCTCATTCCATTATTCTCTCTCCCCATTACATAATATACTAAATTCCTTCCCAGCTTTTACAACTGTCAGAGTTGGGGCACTTAGGTTCACGATACTTGTATAGCATGTTTTAATCTACTTTTTTGTGGTCTATCGAGTCAATGATCTGAAAATTAAAAACTGTAATTAGGCCTTGACATGACCAAAGGCGCTGATATGGTCCAGCATATCAGTGGCACAAGCAGTGACCAAATAACAGTTTTGGTCTGTTGGGTTGAGAATCTATGTTTTATAACTCCCTGACTCCACATTTACCCAGTCTGGTGAATATTACACATCTAAAAACCAACATTACATATTCCACCAACATTCTGTAACAATTCAGAGGAAGACATTATAAAGTATTCGGTAAATATGTAACTGTTTCTTAAAATATACATTTTAGTACTTTTTTCTCTTTGTTAAAAAAGGGGGGAAAACACTAAAAGGTACCTAAGGAATAT
Organism: Emys orbicularis; assembly: GCF_028017835.1. Taxonomy (NCBI): domain Eukaryota; kingdom Metazoa; phylum Chordata; order Testudines; family Emydidae; genus Emys; species Emys orbicularis. The sequence continues at coordinate 27,950,381 of NC_088692.1, forward strand.
ATTCATTATCACATCTATATGCCACTAAGTGTCCATCTGTAAATAACTGAAGCAAGACCACTCAAAAGTTACAACTCAAAATATTTTCTGATGTAGGCCAAGATTTTTTAAAAATGGGTGCCTAAATCCATATCTGGCACCTAAATAGGTGGCCTGATTTCCAGATGTGTCAAGCACCTGGCAGCTCTCACTGAAATCAGTAGACCCTACTGGGTGCTCAGCACCTTTACAAATCAGGACACCTATTTAGGTGCCCAAATACGGACCTAGGCACTCAACTTCAGGTAACCATGTATGGAAATATTGGCTGTAGTTTTCCTCTACCTTTTCTCTCAATTTTTATTTCTTCTCTTCCTTTCCCCCCAAGCTAAGTGCCAGGCTATATTTTAAATCTTAATCCAGGCTTGTCCTTACTTTTTGGGACTCTGAAGAATAGCTCTTTTTTTCAAAGATGGCAAAGAATGGGATTAGTAGCCAATACAGATGATGCAACCTCTTAAGTGAGAATATATCTGTAAAAGGCGAACACCACTGCTTCAGGCAAAGGGGAACCTGATTCACCACTACATTATTCCTGCTTTGCATGAGTGTAACTCCACTGATTTCAGTATACCTCATGTAAAACTTGAGCAACGTAGTTGTAAATCAGTATTAGCTCTGTAAAATATAGCTTTGTAGTTCTACTAGTTATCTCCAGTCTGTATGAAATTTAATTGTTTTCCCTTGTGGTTTACATAGGAAAGGGGTAGCTGCTAAATGAGAATGGCTTCTAAATGAAGATATACAATATTATTTATCTATTTGGGGAAAGCTGCAAAATTTAATGATTGCACACTGTTCCAATTATTACAGAATAATTTTGCAATTCATTAATGTTGTCTTACTTCTGTAAACTCCTATCATTTGTTCTGCAGATAACTCCCTAGATTTAATTTCTCTCACTCTCCATGCTTATATTTTTAGCTCTATCACTTGAATCTTTTCTTCCAACTAAATCCTGGTTTTTTCCCTTGTACTCATTGTCCACATTCCTCCTAATTCCTTCACCAAACTGTTCTGTAACAGCTACATTTTCACATCTAAGCCAAGCGTGCCCATGGAATAATCTGAGTGCCAAATGTGGAATATGTAGTTATAGATGTAAAAATACAGACCTAGGAGTCTAATGTGTAAAAGTCCAAGTCTGCTCTTGCTCTCTAGTATATTTAGCTACCACAGATGGCTATCAGAATGAGTAAAGGCCCAATCCAACTCCCACTGTATTAGGCCCTAAATGTTTCAAAAGTGCTTTGAAGATGCCAAGCACTGCATAAGTGTTATATATCATTATGACTACAGTATGTTATGCAAACTTGAATGCAGTCTTTGGATTCCTGTCAAGCTGCCAATATATCTCAACTGAATCTCAAAGTGTGAGCACATTCGTACAGATGCTCAAACTACGTTAATCAGTTTAGGATAACTGATCTTCACCTCCCACTTCCTGGGATCCTTCTAATTATCACATATATTTGCTTAGTGAACATGTATAGATGGGCAAACTTCAAAAAATGGTTTGGAGATTCCAGTTGGGACTAGAGGGATGTCTTGGGTTTGTTTGGGGTTTTTAACTCATTTGTCCAACCTTATTAATTTTTACATAGAATATTAATCCATAGAAAGTGTTTCTCCTGCATCTGATGAAAAAGTGTGCCTATTAAATATATTGACTACAACTATTTAAAATATCAGTCTTTCTATAAAATGCTTTAATGGTAAATTAAACTTTGGCTCAAGGTACTATTATATTTTATATGCCATTAAATCCTGAATTTTTATTATATATCAATTGGTGAGATTCCCAATAAAAAGGAACATCATTTTAATGAAATTATTACACTGTCTTTCTTCATTATTTATTCACAAATGTAAAGATATTTAAAGCCTAAAATATTTAACAATTTGCCTAAATCTACCTAAGCCAATCAATTTTTTTTTTTTTTGAGCCTTTGATAACATGTCTTCAGTTAACTTTATATGTCTAAGTATTTTATTATTGGGATTATTGATTACAAATATCAAGTACTATTGTCAACTCCTTAATCAAAAAGAACAGCTGGATAGCGTTATTAACTTCTGTATCTATATACGTTACCAGTTTGACAAAAATAAATAAATTAGTCATTTTAAAGATAAAAAGATTGGAATAACTGGGATTTTGCACTGAAGTGATAAGACTATCTTAAAATACAACCTCTGTATGATAAGTTTCCTGTTTCCAGGTATTATACAAAATTCTGTATGTGTCCAAAGAACATATACCACGAAAACAAACAAACAAAAAGGTCCTTTTTTACACTACAAAGTGCATTGTGTGTGTAAAATGTTTTATTATACACCTTACTATCATCTCTTATTTTTTCAAATTGTATAATACATAGAAAGAAAATCCAGTTTCCAGCGTCTATGGGTCTGATCCAAACCCCAATGAAGTCAATAGGAGTCCTTCTACTTACTTGAGTGAGATTTCAATTAGACAATATATAAATACTTTGAAGTCTCAGAGCAAACTACCTCACTACATGTGTGTGTGTGTGTGTGTGTGGGTTGGGGGGTGGGGATGAAGTGTGTGTATATATGAATACCCTGATACACATTCATAAACACACACATAATTATCATTAAATAAGTATTATATTGTTAGCAAGCAGTACAAGTGAAAATAATTTTGCCTTCCAGACAAGGCTTAACTTGTTTTAAAAGCTTTCATACACCACCACATATATTTAAACACATATTTGCTGTTAAAGTTAATATGCAAGAAAGGAACATTTTTCTTATTCTGATCAGAGATGCAACAATCAAGTCATAAAACACAAAACCAATAGCCAATCAATGTGAATAAATTTGCCCTTGGGCTTAATTCAAGCAAGCCATTCACTGAGCTAATGTGATGGATCTGTCAAATCCGATACAGCATTACAGACATACTAGCAACATCAAGTGAACATGCAATGACAAAATGACGATACGCCCCACTGCCATGCTTTGACTGGTTCTACCTCATGAAAATAAAATTTGATAGCTTTGCCAGTTTTCTTTAAGTCAGACTTAGATTTAAGCCTTTACTAGCATCTATATTTTAAGTACTTTTTAAAATGTAACCTAAAAATCAAATAAAATCTGTACTTAAAATTAACATATCTGTTTTAATGTATTTTGTATACCTTTAAAATTGTTTTCCTTTAATCAGCCTCTCAGGTTTAAGAGCTTAGAGGTCAAAGTTCAAGATTGATACAAAACATATATAGACCTAAATACTACGTGCCCCCACCCCCCTCAGTTATCAGTTGGAAGGGAAAGGAATTTCTGAGAAACATTTTAAACTAGACTGTTAAAAATCTGAAGGTTTTGATCAAATTCTTCAAAAAGCTCAAAGCTTTAAGTTTAATTTAATAAAGTGATAGACTGCATAGAGAAAACATGTAGCTCCGTTTCCTTCCTGAAGTTGTAAAATGATTTCTTACTATATTGCTTTATAAATAAAGCCGACTTTTCTCTTTTTACAGGTTTGATAAGTGAGTGGAGAAATCTATAAGGCCTATTTCAGTTTTGATTGAAACTGACTGTCATTACATATGTATGTTTTCTTCTGTTAAAAACTACTTAATTTTTTTACAAGGTTCATCATCTTTCCTTGCCACCTTAGTCTCTTTCTCCATATTTGTTGTTCATTGCCTATATCCAGCAATCTTTCCAAGTGTGACAAACAAGGATACTATTATGTTTCCTCACAACAGTTCTACAGCACCAATCATTATCCAATGACTTGAGGTATTGACTCTGGATTCCCAAATCTTTCTGTTCACCTCCTGTTTTTCTATTAACAAAATATGCATCCAATCCAAACAGTTACTCTTTCCATCTCCTCACTTAAGACAGTGTGTCAAGATAGGGACCTTGTCACTCATCATGTATATGATCTGTGACCCAAACAGTACTTTTTTTTTCAAGTAGTCTTTCCATGCTAGAGCACTGCATCACAGTATATGCTTGGTGGCATTCAGTGTTTGCCTGGGCATTGTATTAACATATACAATAAATATATCTGGCTGAGAATGGGGACTCATATCCACTACAAAAATGAACATTGTGTGACCAAATGTGTAATACTCATATGTAGCACAAGACAGCAAGTGATGGTTACATGTAGAAGAAAGGATACTAGTGGTTGTCCTGTATTTCAGCATTTGCATTTAGTATTAGAGATTAACTCAATTTTTGCCAAATTCTAATTTGCAAAATGCTTAGGGAATGAGGACTCTAAAAAAAAACCCTAATTTTCTGACAAAAAACTCACATCCTTTAATGAAAATTCAGTGAAAAGTTAATAAAATGAACAAATAAATTTGTAATTGACTGTAATTTGAGGTATCCGTGTTTGCATATAGTTTCATATATGCAACAAAGTTTTTGCAGGATTTCTTTTTTAAAACTAGTTTTAGGATTCCCCAATAGAGAAAAGTAAGCAAAATTATATCTTTGTAATTAACCCAAAAAACTTTATTCAATTGGGGGTAAACACATTTAACTGAGAAGTCAAATTTAAAAAAATCAAAAGAAATTAATCAATTTCAGATACCTGTAATTATGCAGCAGGCTCAAGTTATTTCAATTCTAATTATACACAAAGAGTATATTTGAAAATTCAGTATGCTAGAAATATTTTTCATATAAAATAATTAAGGGTTGTAACTACTGCATTACTATAGATACCATCTCAATCTTCTTTTACAGAATTTAATCATACTATATCTTTTCCTTTATTAAGTTTTTTTTCCAATGTCATGATTATTTTTATTAGTCAGGTTGACTCACTTTCTCTCTCGCCAACCATTATCAATATAGCAGAATAGGTAAAAATCTTATATTTTACCTTATGGTATCTGATTTTTCTGTTTGTTTTATAAGTAGGTTCATTAGTTGATAATTAAAGCATTTAGGCTTCATCTTGATATTGTTCACTTCCCCTAAGTACTATGTAAATCTACAACCTTTCATTATAGCAACAAGCAAACCCTTTTAACTGACAAAGAGAGATCTGAACAATATCTGGCAAAAAAAGGACTAGCAATAGGAGATTATTTATGATTTTGCCTTTTTGGTTTTAAAAACTTTTTAGGATCGGGAACTAGTTTTGCATTTGAAGCTCACAAAAAATACCGTAGCTGCAACATGCTAACAACACACCTTTGTGGAAATGAAATGAAAACTACTGAGTAGCACTCCATATGGTAGGTTACCCTGCATAGAAAGAGTACATCACAAACAAGGTGCAAACAGCAATATCTGATTGACATTACTGATCCGGAATTCATATAAAGAAACTTGCTTACCTGTCTCACACAGCATGCCTCAGCCACACATGCAAATTGTTTTTATTCACCAAACTTTTTTTAATATATCTTATTACCAGAATAAGCATTTTTAAAGGCAATTATGCATGCATAGCATTTTAACATTCACACTGTGTTCCATTTTTCTCAGAAAACACAATCCATGGACAGCACTTCATTCTAAGAAATCCTTCGCTATTTCTTATTCTGTTGTTTTCTTTAAGGAACAGAAACATAAAGAACCAATAATAATGACCATTTTAGCACCTAATACAAGTCTAAATTTATACTCAAGTTGCAAGAAAATTTCTCACTGATTTCAATGAAAGATTTTCTTGTCCTAAGTACAGAAATGGGTCCTTTGCTCTTTCTGACACTGTGAAGCAAAATATACACATAGCTATCTTTTACAAAATAGATGCCCCACTTCTATTGTGTGTTGTAAACTCTTAAACCATTTGAAAAGTATCAATGGGTACTGCAGATTTTCCTACAGATACAACTTCTGAAGAATGAATTTCCAGTGAAGAAGTACATTCTTCTTTTTCATTACAAAATTAGGCCCAGATCCTTTTTTATGCACATGCTTACCTTTACACAGTGTTGCAAAAACCTGGCCTTACTGAAGTCAATGGAAGTTTTGCCACCTACTTCAGTGGGGCCAAGATTTCATCCTATGAGCAATACCATCGACTTTAATGAAACTACTGACACTGCATAAAATTAAGAGTGTGTGTCTGCAGGATTGGGCTATATTGATTTTAAGAAATTCTCCACTTTGTCAGCAGTGTATTTACCCAATTTTGATACCATGATTTAAAAGTTGGGTTTTTGTTTTGTTTTGTTTTTTCAAAAAAAGGGAAGACAAGTAGATTGACTTGTCTTTATAGAAACACTCAAATAAATGAAATGTTTGGAAGCCAGCTAACTGGGAGAATCATCATTTGTCTTCGATGGCCTGAACTCCCATTGACTTCAACAGGAGTCAGTGAAAATGGAAGGTACTCAACACCATAGAGGAGCAGGTTCTAAATTAACTGAAAAAGTATTGTTATGACAAATTATGATCTTAAGCAGCAGACCATTATGGAGCTGTACATTTATTTATCTACACTGTAAAAGGGTCACAGACTATTGTTATCTCATAGTAAAGTGGCTGATCTGCAACCCAGGAAAGTGTGTGTATCTTATGCCTGATACTTAATCATTACCTCTCTATTTATAGCTCTTCATAACAATACAGCCTAACTTTATACACCATAGTCATCTGCAGAGCAACAAAACAGTTACGAGACTTATTTTCCACTTCCTGTATGCTAAGTATTTATTAGCAGTAAATTAGGTCTTACCTGTCACTGTAGGCAGCTGCAGTGGCAGTGGCAGGCTGGGCATACCGGTAGGCAGCATAACCACCCTGAAACACAAACTTACATTCTAATTGCATTGCTACAGCAGTCTAAATTAATATTTTCCAAAATTTATCAGCAACTATTTGGAATGTTCTTTTCATGCTATAAGTCCAATTAAGGGGTTGGACTATATATGAAATATTTCACAAGGTTGTTAAGCAGAGCTGATCACAAACCCAATCAGTTCCTGCATGTTAAGATTTAATTTGACCCAAAGATCAGGCTAATCAATGGACTGCATTCATCAAAAAAGTTTTTGAGAATATTTTTCTTTATGTTTACAGGTAGCAATTTCCCTTACCAATGAGGTGTAGTGCAGGTTAATAAAGCCGTGACAAATCAGTTAAAAGAAAATAAACTACAAAGCTAACAATATTTTTTTAGATTTAATATGATACCTTGCATGTGTTTGATTAAACCAATGAAATTTTTGCTGCATTAAAACTTCTATATAGGTTTCTAATTTGTAAATAAAATCATAACTAAGAAGGAATTTCTTTTCTTTCTCTTGAATTAACATTCAGCTGTACGTAACAGTAATTGCAGCTGTTCAATTAAGCAAACAGACAAACAAACACACACATTTGAAAGGAATTGTGTGCAGTGATGCATTGATTATCAAACTGTGAAAATAGCAGAGCTTCCTGTTCAATGGACCACGGTGTTATATCAACCATTTCAAAATGATCTCAGCATGCCAATTAACAAACAGAGCCCAGTCTCCACAGATAACACAAACACCATTTACGTTCCAATTAGAATCCACCATCCCATAATCCTCTGGGACATGGAACTATTGTGTGTCCCCATAGAATTAAAAAAGAGATGAAAAAGAAAACTAGTTGGATCACTCAGCTTTGAATGACATTTCCCCCTGTTGTTAAAGTGAGTATTTAAATGGAGTGCTCCTATTGTTGAGGGCTCTGTTCACACTAAATATATGTAGAAGTGTGAGGAATGGGCTTCTGTCTGCCAACCCTCATGAAAATAGTAGCATATTTTTAGTGCACTTAATATAGCTTTTTGTATATTGTATTACAAAAAGTGTATTAAGTAGACTACTCTTCATGAAATAACCTGTTTATGAGAAACTTGACAGGGCTTCATTTAGCCCACTGTTCTAGAGATTCTCCACAGGAAATTCCAGCTTATCCCCCCCTTCAGGGCTTTTGCTTGATTTAATCCCTCCAACCATAACAGAAATTTTGAGAAACATTTTTTTGAAAGTCAGTCCCACATACAGCTTGGCTGATGATGCCACATCTCCTTAACAGTAAGCACATAAGCTTCCCATCTACACACAGCCAGATAGACACTCTAGGCTTGGAGCTTCACCTATACTTGAGGCACCTCTACATTTCTTATTTCAAACTCTCGTGTCCATCTGTTATGGTGCCTTCTCATAAAATTCAGCCTTGCTGGAGGCACTTATGTCAGGCAACCAATGGGTTTAGACAGATAGCTTGCATAACATTTTAAGTGCCATCTCTTTTGCATGAAGTCCTATCTCTGTGCCAGCTAAGAAGCACTGACATGGAATGCCTCCTTACTTCTGAGCATCTGATACTTTTATGTCAGTAAAAATGGAGGAAAGGAGGACAGCATTCCTATGCACTCTTCTTGGCTACCAACACAAGCTGCAGCTAGGCACATAGAATCTTATTAAAAACTACTTGAGATCTCAAAAAGTATGTGCAAATATTGCCTGCAGGTACCTTGTGTATGGGCAATCAAATGTCAGATAATGGCACCAAGCACAAATTGAGCCACAAAGTAGTGAAGCTGGCAGAGCTCATGACAAAAATTGCAAACTTTCCTCACGCTATGGGCTACCAGAAGAAAGATAGCAAAAAAATGTGCGATGCAAACAAAACAAGAGACTTTCCCTGTTTTTTGACGCCTCAAAACCATCCCAAATCTCAGGCAGTAGACTTAAAGATAAAAATAGATTTAGAATGTTACTCATTTATCTTCAGAATCCAGACCATAAGAATGTCTGTTGGACTGTAAGTCATTATGCAGTACGATATTATTGAATCAGTCAGTCTTGTATATGGTCCGTATGCTTGTCACCACTGGCACGATCCTGAAAACCCTTACCCAAATGAACAGGTTTCTTGATTTTATTGGGACTGATTATGGTTTTGAAGGATTGAGCACCATGTGTGACTACAGAAGTGTCATTCTCTCAAACATATCCAGATGCGGTAGGCTGATATCACCGGTATGGCCAGATTTAAATATAGGAGTGGTTTAACATTCTGCTTTGTGCTAGTTAAGGAGGTGCCGCCAAAGAACCAAGCTTGACTTCCCTGGGAGGTGTGTTAAGCTACTTTTGACTCAACAATCAGGATTAAATTTGGAAGAAGCCCTGCAGAGACTGAGTTTAAAATGATACAAATAAACATAATTTTGGTCTGAACAGAGTCCTATGTTATTGAAAGGCTTACTAAATGCTCTTGGGAGACTAAAATCTTTGGCATCTGCATTTTGAGACTTGATATGGAAGGGCTTTGAATGGGAAATACCTATCTGAGTGTGTCATATTTGTTTATTTCATCAATTTAAGTGTGCAAACTGTATAATGATCAAAAACACGTCTGTCTCTGTTAGGTCACTCTAATAACCTTTATTGGTCTCATGTTTGTAGGTTAATGAGCATAACTAGAATTTTTTCAAAATTTTAAACAATTTTAACTATTTATTTATTATAAGATCAACAGGTGATTTACAAGCAGAGGCCCTAATTCAGCAAAACAATTTGGCACATGCTTATATTTAAGAATGGCAATAGTCCCAAAGAAATAAATTTAAGCATGCACTTAAACACTTTGCTGAATCAGGACCAGAATCTGTCATCCAAATAATTAAAATGCAAATTAAGCTATTATGTAATGTTAAAACCACCTAAATGTATCCAAGATATCTGCTATAACATGACATCTGGTTATGTTTATAGCTTTTCAACTTCATCTATTTCTCAGACACAGGATACTCAATAATATATAATGTACACATTTCTTTAGAACATTAGATTAAATGCACTCTTCTCCTGCTTTAGTCTATAGTGTTATAGAATTTACTGTTGAACATTTTATCCACCACACTGTATTTTGGGTACATAATACCATTAATATAGGCAATTATTTATTTTATTTATCCAAACTCATAAGCGTTAGGATAGTCTCAAAGCATATGCTCAGAAAAATATCTGGCCAAATTAGCATTTTCGTAGCAAATGCACAATTATTCTGACTTTTATAGAAATATGTTATTACCCCCCTTATTGAATATGCTATAAAAACCTGGAAATATTGGACTAATATGTGTGGAAATTTTATTTATTTTGAAAAACAATCATTTACACAGTTTCCACCTTAAAAGAAACAAAGAAATATATCTACTTATAATTTGTAACACTATTACTGTGTCTATGTTAACATACTTTGGGGAAATCATCTATAGTTTCAGTGCAAGTGGTGAAGCTCCAACAACAGTTGCAACACTGGAAGCCATAGTGTACCCAAGGAAAAGGCATTCATACCACTGTTTGTTTAGGTTATTAAGAGTAATCAGAGAGCCTCTAGGGAATGGGAAAAGACATTAATCAGCAAAGAAAGCTACATTGTGGAGGTCAGCAAATGTATGAATAAAGTGACAACTGCTGAAAGTCAAGCTGAATTAGGTCTGGCCAAGGAAATTCAAATAAGACTAAGGAAGATGAAGTTGGACCGCTATGTAGTGTGGATCGGAAAGAAATTAAAGACAATGTAGGTATGGACCAAAAACTAAATAATTTGCCTCCGTTTTCAGTAAGGATCATATAGAACACATGCATGGAGGCAGTACGGCTGATGGAAATGAGTTTGGAAATGACCACATCTGAAGTAGAAGAAAAAATTAAAGAGCTTAATGCACTCAAATCAGCGGAACCGGATAATTTCTATCCCAGAATATTGAAAGAACTGGCACATGAGATTGCTAGTCCAGTAGCAAGGATTTTTAATAACTATCTATTTGAGGATAGTACTGTCCCATTGGAAAATAGCTAACATCTTACATATATTCAAGAAAGGGAGAAAAAAGAGTGGTCTTGGCAATTGCATACTAATGGGGTCAGACTAATAGGTCTGTAAGGCTTTAGAACGAATTGTGAAGGAAAGAATAATTAAATTAATGGAGGTACATGGTAAAGGGGATGTAATGCAACAGGAGAAGATCATGCCAGACTAACCTGATTTCCTTCTTTGAGAAAATAACTGATCTTTTTTAGATAAGGGAAGCGCAGTAGACCTAATATACTTGGAATTCAGTAAAGCATTTGACACAGAACCACATGAGAAAGTATTAGTTAAATTAGGGAAGATGGGGATCAGCACAAGAATTGTAAGGTTGATAAGGAACTGGATAAAGGAGAGAAGGGTTATGCTGAAAGGTGATTTATTGAACAGGAGCAAAGTCATGAGCAGAGCTCCTCAAGGATCAGTCTTGGGACCAATCTTACTGAATATTTTTATTAATGGCCTTGGCACAAACAGTAGGAATGTGCTAATGAAACTTGCTGATGATACAAATTTGGAAGGCACCGTCAGTACAGAGGAGGATTAGATTTTAATAGAGAAGACATGGATGACCAGGAAGACTGGAGGTAGAGAAATGAGATGAAATGTAATAGTACAAAGTTCAAGGTCATGCATTTAGGGTCTAATAATAAGAATTTCTGCTAAAAGCTGGGGGGGGGCTCATCAGTTGGAAGCAACAATGGAGGAGAGAGACCTGGTTGTGTGGGTCAATTTCTGGATGACTATGAGTCACTAATGTGATGCGACAGTGAAAAAGGAAATATGATCCTAGGATGTATCAGGCAAAGCATTTCCAGTAGAGATAGAGAAGTATTAATGCCATTGTAAGAAGGCACTGGTAAGACCTCATTGGGGATACTGTGTACAATTCTGATCAACCATGTTAAAGAAAGATGAATTAAAACTGAAACAGTGCTGAGAAGAGCAACTAGGATGATCACTGGAATGGAGGGACTATCTTAAAAAGAGGAGACTGGAAGAGTTGGGCTTGTTTAGTCTAGCAAAGGAAAACTATAAAATACATTAAGGGAGTAAATACCAGGGATAGTAAAGAGCTATTTAAGCTAAAAGACAATGTTGGCAAAAGAACAAATGGATATAAACTGACCATGAACAAATTCAGGCTGGAAAGTAAAAGGAGATTTCTAACCATCTCACCATTAGTGGGGTGAGATTCTAGAAAAGCCTCTCAAAAGGAGTTGCAGGGGCAAACAACTTAATGAGTTTTAGAAGAGAGCTGGATGAATTCATATTGCAATTGTATGACGGGTTGCTTGTGATAAGGGGCAGGCCTCAACAGCCATTGGGCTCACTTCTGGTTTATGTCTTAGGTTCCCTAAAAGCTCAAGCTTCAGGATTTCAACCAGGCACCTGCAGGGGTCAGCAAGGGATTCCCTAACCCTCCCTCCAATTTATTCTGGGTGTGTTTTTTTTTTTTTGAATGTCCTTCCTCTGAAACAACAGGGATGGCCACAGCTGGAGATGGGACATCAAAAAACCAGGAGGGCCAGGGCTCTGAGGCGTCTCTCTCTCTCTCTCTCTCAGATGCTTGGCTCGCTGGTTCGTGTTCACATATTCAGAATCTAGATTGGCATATGTGGAGTCAGGAAGGAATTTCCCTCCAGGTCAGATTACAGTGACTTTAAGGGTTTTTCACCTTCCTCTGCAGCATGTGGGTGCGGGTCACTTGCCAGGATTATCTGGGTCTCTCTCAATTAATCATTTCCCTGCCATTGTGGGGTCCTTTGGCATTGGTGCATCTTGGTCCCTCCCATTCTCTGCCCGTGTAACATAGTATTTTAGACTCCTGTGGGCTGTAGTACTTTTGTTGGGTTTAGCATGTGGGTGCTGGATGATGTTGTTGGCCGGTAATATACAGGAGGTCAGACTGGATGAAGTGGTGATCCCTTCTGGTCTTGAATGTTCTGACTATGGCAAAAAATGCTTATGCCCTTTCTACATTAGTGCTCCAACAATTGCTACCACTAGTGAAACTACATCAGTGGTTCCGTAACCGCTTGAGATTTCCCTAAAAACATAAATGTAGACAAAGTCAGCATGTGTGATAATGCAGTCCTGACACTGACAAAACTCCCACTGACACTGGACCTTAAATGGGACATACATCATATTTCAAGAGGGAGGCACAAATTTTAAAATGTCTGCAATTGTGTGGCATAATTAACCCCAACCATAAAATGCAGCTGCTGGTCTATTCCTTTCATTTTGTATATGTAAAACCCCCCATTAATTTGATTGTTAGTATGATTTCACAGCAATCCACATTCAATGTGATGAGTTTTTTTCATCAGTCAGTACTTCATACCTGTGGTAACTTATTGCCATACACAGGCTCTTGATACACTACTCTATAAGGAAACAGAAATGTAACGATTTGAATGCAAAAAAAAAATTAAAATAAATAAAAATGCATAAGTCACACAAATTCCCCAAAGCCATTCATTCACAAGTTTGCTTTCAATATTTTACAAAGCATTATGGCACAGAGTAATCAAGAAAGAGGTGAGGGACGGGTAACTGGTCAGTTGCCAAGGAATCTTAGTTATGATTTAAAATGAGCAAGGAACTTGTCAAAAGAAAAAATGGAAAATCAAATACATTTGGGTTACAAAATCAGTTATGTACACAAATATATGTAGCCATCTATACACATATTTTATATATACGATTGTGTGTGTGTATATATTTAGGGAGAGAGAGAGAAAGAGAGAGTGCATATAAACCACAGTTTTATTCTCTCCTGATAATACCTTATGGTCTACTTAATTGTTAACTTGGGGCTCAGATAGCACAGTGACAGCTGTTTTTATAAATACAGATTGCCAAACTAGATCTCATGGATGGAAAGATTAATTTTATTCTCAACACTTAGGACTATATCCTACTATGGCACTTTGCATGGAACTCCTATTATTAGAAAAATAAAAGTTTGCACAAATGTTGAGGATATGTGAACAATAATTTGCATTTCGATAGTGACTTTCATCCAAGGATCTCCAAGTTTTTCAAATATGAAGTAGTTACATTTCTCGACACTCTCTGGTAACTACTATATATAACCATTTTCAATTAGTAAACTCATTGTGGACATTATGGGCTAAATAATGTCTGCCTTCACTGGGGAGAAGGTGCAAAGAGCCTTCTCTGCCCCATTTCCCCAGTATAGGGCTTGAGCATAATCTTTATCATGCTCAGGGTGCAAAGCTAGAGCAGGAAGAGGTAAAGAGGGGGCATGTCTCTATATCTTCTCCATCTTGTCTCAAACTATGGAACTGCCCCATGTGACAGCTACATGTTACCCTCTCCAGTATGGTGTAGCATCAGCCATACTCCCTGCTGCAGGCATTTAGCTGCCTCAGGGGAGCTCCTGCTGTGTGTTGTGCCTGTGTACAGCTCTCTCTAGCATGGGGTATAACTTAATGCCTATCACGTAGCTGAGGGTCAAATCTATAAAAAGCCACTGGCAGAAAATGGAACGTAACTCAGAAATCCTGATTCACAGTCCTCTGCTCAAACTCACTATGAGACCCTTCCCATCAAATATCACCCACTAAAATGATTATTGCAGCATTCAATTGTTTTAATGCAACATTTACAATGCAAAGCATAGGACATGAAAGGACACTGCATCTGTAGATCTAAGATATTTTTTTAAAAGTGGGCATCTATAACTTGGTTGAGTGGATAGAGCATTGAACTGAGAGTGGAGATGCCTGGATTCTATTCCTGGATCTGCCACTATTATTTATTGTGTGCCCTTGGACAAATCATTTAACCAATCTGAAAACTGAAGAAAATAATGCTTACCTACAATTATAAAACACTTTTAAATCTTTGATGGTTGGAAAGATGACTCAGGTCCTACTCTAACAATTAGAACATACTTAATACTGCCAGTGTGACAAATCATTACTTCACATGTAAACTTCAAAATGTTTGGCTCTCATAAGTAAATCCAAAATTATCTAAATGTCTTTAGTGTAGGAAAGTGTTGTACATTAAAATGCTGTTATACATCTGGCTTTATGGAAGCCAGACATAATGCCATCTATTATAATCAAGAGAACACTGAATGGATGACTATTACACTTCTACAAATTACTCCTGCTCTTTCTTCAAGAAGTAGCTGCAGATATGCATCACACCCCACCACTACCTTAACCATGCCCTTGGAGAGATGGCAATATGCACTGGGAATATAACTTTACCATCCCCATCCTAACAAAAAGAATATGCCAGTTTCTCAGTACAGTGCCTACAACTCCATATACACATTCCCAATTCTATACTTGTATGAATTTTGTTCTGTGCACCACAACTGATGCAAGTACCTAGCAATGGGTATGGTAAATTTTACTGTGGGCAATAACACTGAGTGAAAGGGTGAGCTTAAGCCATCTCCCTAAGGGACCTCTGAGACCAGGAATGAGGGGGTTTTAAACACCTTTTTTTTTTTTTTTTTGGCCACAACGCTGCTCTTTTTCACCCTACCTCCACACATCTTAGGGAAGGGTGTGGCACTCAGATGTCCTTGAAGCATTCCCTCAATGGTCCAGTGGGAAGAGTTAAGGGTAAGGGTGGTGAGTTGAAAGCATTATTTTAACTGCATGTTTCTTTGTTTTCTAATGTTTGTTTTTTATTTTGCTGAATGTATTTCCTGATGCTTACAGCTGTCAATTTTCATCTGGGAACATATGTATTCTAGAAGGGTACACAACACCATCAGGCAATCTTAACTCTCTTTTAAAGAAGTTTTTTGTTAGTGGATCAATAGTTAATTTTAAAAGGCCTTCCTTTTTTCCTAACTATGCAACCGTCTTTTCTTTATTTTCCTTGTTAAAAGCACATTTTAAAAGGGAGTTCAATATCTCAACTATTTCTGAGGCATTATTACCTTCCCCTTGTCATTTAGTAGTGTGCCTGTGGAATTTTCACTTTAGTGTATCTTTCTCATTACTATATTTATAACAGTCTTCTCATTCTGCTCTACCCTTTTGGTTAGCATTAACTCATTCTGGCTGTTTGTTGCCCTTAATTTTCCATGCAATCTTTACCTGACTGATTATTATGTTTTGGATTTCTCTCTCTTTTCCACTTCCATTACATATCTTCTACCCAATGGAGAAATCAATTGTGCATATGTCAGTAGTCCAAGATACCCCACCCCAAACTTGCTACTCAACCCTGTACCGCAGGCAACATTCACTTTGATATTCTTTATCTTTGTGTGGATTCCCCTCCTTCCCCTCCAGTTTTGCTTTATAAGTATTTGCTGTTTTTAGCTTGGCTATTTTTGTGTTTTTTTGAAGGGGTCTTTTCTCTCTCCTCTTTACTATTATTTGTGGTATATATTTAAATTTTGCTTCTTTTCTATTTGTTTCTGTTGCTTACTCTTTCCACTGTGGTGTCATTTCCCCCTCAGACCCTCCTTTCTTCACACATTTCAGCTCTCCATTTAAAATGCCTAACTGAGCTGGAGCTTCATGGTAATCGATTGGGAGCCAGTCAATAACTCGGTGCTCTCCAGGGAACTAATACATTCTGAATCATATGTTTTCTCTCCACTGATTCTCACACATCTAGCTCGCAATCTCTCTCTCTCTCTCTCTCTCAATACATTTTAGGAGTAGAAAAGAGCAAAAGCGAAAATAAAAACGATGAGCTGCGTGGTACAAATTTCTAGATACAATATACAAAGTAAAAATGAAAAAAAAATGTCTGCAACATATGAAAACTATATGACTAACTCAGTCCATCTGTCTGAAAGATAAGCATTATTCTATATCAGAAACTGAGAAATGTATTTGGAAGCTAAGACACTGATCCTGTAAATGACATGATGCGGCGACACCCCTGCATCTGCATGGAGCCTCATTTAAGTCAATTGCAGGACCAGAGCCTAATGCCAAACAACTTTATTGAGACTACTCACATGCTTAAAGTTAGGCACTTTCTTAAGTACCTTGCTGATCAGATTCACAGTTTCTATTTAGCATTTTCATGCCTGTCATGGGTGTTGGTCATATTGTTAAAAAAACACAATCAAACAAACAAAAAAGCATTTCTGGTGTCACTGAGGGCCCAAAAGGTGTACATTTTTGTTTCATTAGCAGTAGGCTCCAAAACTACCAACTGTAATTTAAATATGTAACTCCCAAATACACAGTAAAGTTAATTCAGGTTCAGCAGGGCTTCTTGCCTTTCAGACTGGTAAGATGAGCAAAACGGAAGTCCACGCTACTGGTAAAACTCACCCCTGTGCAAAAGGTCCTGTGTATCGGTAAAATCCTTCTTACACTTCCAACTCTAGGTTTAAGTGAAATTAAAGCAGTACACAGAAGTTTGTGTAGGCCTTCAGTAAAGGGGTGAGCTGCATCCACTGTGAATAGTGGAGGGCTGATAACTTTGAAAGTCTGCAAGAATCCCAACCCAAATTGAACACTTAATATATATTGTTTAATTTGCAGGTATTTTTTCAAATGATTGTAACCAGCCAATCCTGTCCCAGCAGGGAAAAAAAAAACATAACTTCTCCCCATAAACTCAGATTCTTTTCCTTTTTATACAAATCTATTGTCAGAAAATTTAAACTGTTTCATCCTAATGTCTCTAAAGGATCATTGATAATAAATATAACTAATGTTTTCTAATATGATCTAATGAATTTTTAATGTTCATACCAATTTAATGTAATCAATCTCTTTGTATCCCAATGCTGATTGAAGCACAATTAGGGTAAGAAAGCCATATAAAGATAGTTAATTACCTCTATTTTTAGGATTTGATTGTTCTATCAAAATAATAAGGGAAGCTAAAAATAAGTGGCATGTCTATGAGATTTTCATACATCAATATATTTAAAAAAAATTGTGAGCCTGGGTTCTAATGATTGTTTAACTTTTTCCAAAGGAGTGAAAATTAGGGCACATATTTTAAAATCTGTTTAGTTTAGACATATTTAGAGATAAACAGCTTCTTCATAGACTTCCTACCTAAAATCGTCAGTATGAGAAGACACATAATAAATTATATATTAAATGATTATTAAAAAAAGTATATATACAATTAAATAAGCCAATAGATGGAGCAAACAGATTTTAAAATAGATAACTAAGGACCAAGCCTGCACTTGCTATCACGGGTAGCCTCTTACAGCCATGAGTAGTCCCACTGACACCAGTGGTACTACTCACAGTAGGAAACTCTATTGCCACCAGTTCATGAAAGCATCTAAGAACATACTTAAGTTCATCCATATTCAGGGAAAAAAGACTTGAGAATAACTTGAACTAAGCATATACTTACATTCCCTTGCCATCAATGGGACTTAAGCATGTGCTTAAATGTTGCCCTGAATAGGGAAGCTTTCCTAAATAAGAGCCCATGTCCAATAGTGTTTTCAGAATGAAGGTCTAAAACACTGTTCAATTTGTCTTGAGTTTTAAATATAAATATATTGTACTTAAAAAAAAAATTGAAACTTTAATTTTGAGGGGTGAAAAAATGCAACACTTTTCTCATTTTTGCATTCATTCGGCACTTGATTGAAGAGTTAATTCAGCTCCACTGAACAATGATAGATGTAATGAACAGAAAGGTCTTCCAATATGAGAGATATTCCTCTCAATTCTTTTTGACAGGCGAGGGATGGTAAATTGACAAAACAGAGTCAAGCAACGCAGCAAACTTGTAAAAAGAATGACTCTGGTAATGTACAAGGACAGCATGCACATCAATGAATACTTACATAAATGTCTGCACCATAAAATCCATCCTGGTAAACAACACTGCAAGGATGCACACACAAAGAAAAACATCCATATTAGTGCATTTCCACATGCAAACACCACCAACCCCTGCACTGCTGAGGTTAGTCTTGTCACAAGAATGGAAAAGAATAAAGGGGCACTCTTCACATTGGTTAAGGAGGTTGGTAATATTAATCCACTGTTCTTTTGAGCTTAGAAAAGGGAAACTGGACTGAATGTCGTAACAGCTGTATACTGTATGCCAAATGCTTAGTCAAAGAGAAGCAAAGGGTTACAGTATTACAGAACAAATGCCTTTGATCAGTTTCTCAAAATGGGTCTGAATTTTGATAAGTACAGTGCTTAATTTGTGCCACAGCTTGCCATGGCTGAGCCTGGCATATCTAGGCTTCACAGTTTATAGCCTCAGAACCTCTGGGCTTGCTGCATCAGTTATGAATGTAAAAAAAATTGCTTGAGCCCCGGCACCCCTTTCATTACAAATTAAGCAGTGGATAGGTCTCCCCTTTTCCTCTGCATAAAAACGTTCAAAGGACAATCCTGCCATTAATTTTTAAGCACAACTCCCATTCACTTCATTGAGGGTAAAAATTATAGAATAAATGTAGAATATGGCCATAAGTATGCTTGCACTGAGTTGCATAAAAGTTTTGTTGAAAACTAGCTTGTAGTATACTATACAAATAGTCAAACCTTGCATTACAAATCTTTGCCTTATTTATAGGGAAACAGGGTAGTTTTAACTTACAGGACATTTTTACATGAGTATTAATTAACCACTGGCAAAGGAATAGCTAGTCCAGCTCCAAAGGTGCCCAGGCATCTCAAAGTGTCCTAGGAGGCTAAAAGTTTGTATCACTTTTAAGACTGCAGGTTTGTCATGGTGTGAACAAAGCCATGGATAGTGTTTGTCAGTTTGTCTGAGACTTTTTCCTGTGTCTGTGACTCATCCAACAGCAGTGGCTCCAGGGACTCCCATGGCCGGGCCTGATGCCTGCTCTGGGCATTCCAACTTGGTGTGCCACTCTGGTTTCTCCTGCACATGGCCCAAATTTCAGTGAGTGCCAAGTTGCAACACCCAGAGCATGGCAACAGGCCATGTGGGATGCAGGAGCCACTGGGATTCCCCTTGGTACTGGGCCAGGATTAGAGTTGCAGTGCTGGGATGGGGAGGGTGTTGCTATGAGTGGTACTGCCGTGGGAGGGAGCCCACACCAGGGCCCATCTTTCTGTTCCTCTGACACTGTAATTGGCCTTCGGATTCTTCCCTTTTTGATGGCATGAACAAAAGATTCCTATTCAGATGCTGATTTGCATCCTTTACTTGTAGAAAATATCCATAAACCTTAAACCAAAGCACAAACCAAAAAAAAAAAAAAAGCAAGAAAAAAGAAATGGGCCAAATATAAATAAGATAACTGCAATGAATCTGGCTCCAGGAATACGAGTGAAGTGGTGTAGAGATGCCACACGTGCCAATTTGTAAAAGAGCTCATTCCTGCATGTTGTGTAGTTATCAGTGCTATTTACTATAAAAAAATCTGTTCTGAAAAAAATGATTCATATAAATTCTGTTTAAAAATTTTAAACAGTGTGGAAAGTAGATATATTTTTCAATTGCCTGCAGCATTATCTTTTTGTGCTGTGATCATGGAAGCGCTCCCAAACTAAATAAGATTTGTCATTACTTGGATGGGAGACTTTGAAGATAGGTTTATGAAAATAGATCCTGTCAGACTAGCTTGATATCTTTTTTTGATGTGATTATACGTTTGACTGACATAAGCAGTAGCTTATGACGTAATATACTTAGACTGCTCTAAGGCGTTTGATTTGGTACCGCATGACATTTTGATTAAATAACTAGAAAGATGTAAAATTAACATGGAATGCATTAAACAGATTAAAAACTGGCTAAGTGATAGGTCTCAAAATGTAATTGTAAATGGGAAACTGTCATCAAACGGGTGAATTTCCAGTGGTATCCTGCAGGGACTGGTTCTTGGCCCTATGCTGTTTAACATCTGTATCAATGACCTGGAAGAAAACAAAATCATCACTGATTAATGTTTGCAGATGACACAAAAATTGGGGGAGTGGCAAATAACAAAGAAGACAGGTCACTGATTCAGAGTTATCAGGATTACTTGGTAAATTGGGTGCAAGCAAACAATATGAATTTTAATGCAGCTAAATGTAAATGTAGACATCTAGGAACAAACAATGTAGGCCATACTTACACAATGGGTGACTCTATCCCGGGAAGCAGTGACTTTGAAAAAGATTTGGGGCTCATGGTGGATAATGAGCTGAACATGTGCCCCAGTGCAATGCTGTGGCCAAAAGAGTTTATGCAATCCTGAGATGCATAAACAGAGGAATCTCAAATAGGAGTAAAGAGATTATTTTACCTCTGTATTGGCACTGAAGTGACCACTGATGGAAAACTATATCCAGTTCTAGTGCCCACATTTCAAGAAAGATGTTGATAAATTGGAGAAGGTTCAGAGAAGAGCCACGAGAATGATTAAAGGATTAGAAAATATACCTTATAGTGACAGACTTAAGGAGCTTAATCTATTGATTTTAACAAAGAGACGGTTATATTACGGTCTGTAAGCATCTACATGGGGAACACATATTTAATAATGGACTTTTCAATCTAGCAAAGAAAGGTATAACACCATCCAATGGCTGGAAGGTGCAAGCTAGACAAATTCAGACTAGAAATAAGGCATACATTGTTGACAGTGAAGGTTATTATTCCATTGGAATAATTTACCAAGGGTCATGGTGGATTCTCCATCGCTGACAATTTTAAAATCGAGATTGGATGTTTTTCTAACATATATGCTCTAGGAATTATTTTGGGAATGTTCTATGGCCTGTGTTATACAGGAGGTCAGACTAGATGATTACAATGATCCTTTCTGGCCTTGGAATCTATGAATCTAAGAAACACTTATATGAGGAACAGTGACAGTGATTAAATTGGTGGGACCTATCCACTAAGTCAATGCTGAACCAGTGGTATTAGGGGACACTGCTGTTGGGCAAGATGTACAATCAAGATCCTGACAACATGTGGCCATTAAAGTTCTGGTGGCATTTTCCACAGGAACAGAAGTGTTAATCTTGGTCCCTTGGCCACACTGCAACTTTGGTGAATACACTATACTGATATAAATTCCCCTGCAGTTTCCGTTAGATAAGTTCTTCTACTCTTCTTATCTGTAATTGTTATTTAGTGCAATTATGTTGTTGTTAACATTTCACTCCAAAGGTTGCTGCATTTCAGCCAAGACAAATTATCAATGTGTATGGTTTGCATTTTAGTTTAGAAATCCTTCCGGATGAAAGGCACTAATATACAGCACAGTGATTTCAATGGAGTTACACTGCCATAAAGCTGGAATACTACAGTGATGGATTAGGCCTGCTCATTTTAAAACTTGGAGTAAACATGTACTGCATGTTTCTCATATGCATGTCCCCCCTTTTCAAAAAACAAACAAAGGCTTTTGCAGCCTAAAAAGTCTGATTTTCAATATTGGCATTAACTCTAGTTGTTCCATGGGTTAAATATCTAAGTGCATTTTTTTCATTAATACTCTTGATTTGCCTGGGGAAAGCACCTGTCGCTGAGTTGTAATCCTAAGAAAAGTCATATTTGCATTTTCAATAAGCACTTTTATGTCAAAGAGACATCATCTAATCAACTGGATTCATATGTTCACATTCCAAATGGCCAAGTTCTGCTGACCAAATATATACTCTGAAATATATTCTCAACATTATTTTTCTCAATAGTTAATCAACAGTTACTACCGAATAATAATATGGGTGAAATCCTGGCTCCACTGAAGTCAATGGGTGTTTCTAATTGCATTAAAATACATTAAATGTTTTTTTTTTAATTTAAGCAATGCCTGCAGGTTCCACAGACGTATTACATGATCATGAACAGCAGTAGAAGTGGCTTACAAGATACTACTAAGATCTGGTTCACACTTCGCCAAAGTTTGAGAAATACTATTCTAGAACTCTCATGCAGTGAGGTTTTTCAAATGACATGCAGTATAAATATCCATACATGTTGGAAGGTGAGGACTCCTTATTATAAACATATGAAGATTCCTTTTTCAAAGGAATTACCTATTTCTTTGTTTCAGAGGCCATCATTACATGATGCAAAACAAGTCAGTGCTACTGCACAATGCATCCTAGTTCTTCAACACAAAAAAAGCAAATATGAACTGTATGTTCCTAATACTAAGGCTGGTGATTCAAAAGAGGATGGATATATGTAGCACAAAGGTCAAGTGGATTATGAACCTGCAGCTGTTCCATATATCAGGCCAAAGTAGAACAAAATGTGTATAATGAAGACTTTTAAAAATGGAATAAACAAAACGACAGGTAGTATAACATTAATAAAACAGTTTTGTGAGGGGCTAGCTAGCCACTCCTATTTCAACACTGTCAGCTAGTGCTCCAATCTCATCCAGCGTTCCAGTAATGAAGCATTTTTAGTTCTACTAGCTTACTATATCCTACTCAGACAAGAATCTACTTGAAGCTACAGTGCCTAAGCAAAAAAACTTCTAGCACAATATCACTGGATAGTATTAAATTTATGAAGGACATAGGCGCATGTGAGTAATTGAATGGGAAGTCTCTCCCAACCCTTTTAACCACCTTCAATATATTTCCTGTTCGGGGACAAACTCAAACAACACGCCATTCTTAAATTGCTGAAGATTACAATAGTCCAGTTTTAATTACTGTCTCAACTATACAAGGACACAATTCCCCAGTGCACATGAGGTAAATAAATAAGTATTTTCAAAATAAATAAATAGATGCACTCTGAGTGCAACACGAGCCAAGACAGGACCTGGGAGTAGTTATGTTGTTTGACTTCAGATGTAGGAAGGAAATGTTGTGTAAAGCCTCCGCTTAATCCAGTAGAATGCGATTGTAAGATTTGTAACTTTTCAGTTATTGCTAGTATGATCATTAAGTTCTGTAACCTTTTGCAAACTTTGTAACTTTTAGTCATTGTTAGCATAGCCTTTTAAATTTTGTAACTTTTGCAAGCTTTGTAAGCTTTTCAGTTACCACTTGTATAACCTCCAAGCTTTGCAGTATTCCATCACGTGATCAGGGAGAGTGTGAACAAGGGAGTGTATGTGCAACTGGGCGGAGAGGAACTGCAAGGAGAAAAGAGCCCGGAGCCAGGTGTGTCTGATGAAATCTGCCCTGAGAAGGCTATCATGGGGTGCTGTAAAGAAAAGAAGAACCTGGTATGTGTGAAAAGAACGAGGTCTGGGAATGCTTCTCGGTGACAGACACAGAAGGAACACTAAGGCTACGTCTTCACTACCCGCCTGAATCGGCGGGTAGAAATCGATCTCTCGGGAATCGAATCATCGCGTCTCGTCGGGACGCAACAATCGATCCCTGAATCGACGCTTGTATTCCACCAGCGCAGGTAGGAGTAAGCGCCGTCGACGGGGGAGCCGCGGAGGTTGATTTGCCGCCGTCCTCACAGCGGGGTAAGTTGGCTCGGATACATCGAATTCAGCTATGCTATTCGCGTAGCTGAATTTGCGTATCTTAAATCGACCCTCCCCCCACCCCTCCGTAGTGAGGACGTAGCCTTAGTGTACATGACAGGAGCCGCCCAGTTCCAATAAAAGGAAGAAAGCACGCTCACAAGCCCTCTTCTTCTTGACCTGCTTGCCGGCATGGATCCGTGACCACAGACAGACACACCAGATCTACTATGCTTTGGCTTCTCGGCTTCCTCTGCTGTCTCCGGTAACTCTCCACCTGTGTGAGAGTGTGGGTGCATGAGGGTATGAATGAGTTGAATGAATAAGCTACATCCTTTTTCTATTTGATCCAATAGCGGCATTTAATAAAACCAATATAAGTGTAACCCTGGGTTGGTTTCTAGTAAAATCTAGGTAACAGGAAGTGCCTCATTCTAATAATTGATGTATATAAGTCTGCTAACTGGGTTGTTAGTTAGAAGTGTAATCCTGGGGAAAGTATTCAGAAGTGTTTTATTATTTAAATTTTATCAGTGTTCAGGAAAATCAGAAAAAGTGATTTTTTTAGGGGGGATATACTCAGCCAGTGTCACTGACTCCTGTGCCAGCCTCCTCCCCAAACCCCAAAGCGAAGGGAGAGGGCATGTCTTGGGAGTGTAGGGGGGACATGGCAGAGATGATCTTCCAGTGTCCTAAGTTCCCTGAAGTAACTTATACTAGTGCAGTAAGTTAGAGCTGCTTCTCGTGGCTCTGGATCAGCCACAACAGGCTCTCTGCAGCTGTACTTCTCCATTCTGTTTGAGCTCCAGAGGGGAGAACCAAGCCCTAAGATTTCAGCAATATTTCCTTGGCTGCACTGCATGCAAAAAATAATTTTCTGACAGCAAAATTAAAAAAATATTATTGAGAATATCCATTACATTGTGTGGGTGGGAGGATGGGTATGGAACAGAAACCCACATGCTTAGGGTTGCCAACTTTCTAATCACACAAAATCAAACACCCCTGCCCCGCCCCTTTTCTGAAGCCCCACTCATTCCTCACCCCTTCTCTGAGGCTCTGCCCCCTGCTCACTCCATCCCCCCACTGCTCACTCTTCCCCACCACCCACACTCACTTTCACCAGGCTGGGGCAGGAGGTTGGGGTGCGGGAAAGGATCTGGGCTCTAGGTTAGGTGTGCAGGCTCTGCTGTGGGGCCAAGAATGAGGGATTTGGAGAGCAGGAGGGGGCTCCAGGCTGGGGCAGGGGATTGGGGTGCAGGCAGGGTGAGGGTTCTGGTTGGGGGTGTGGGCTCTGGGCTGGACCGGGGATGAGCGGTTTGGGTGTGGGAGGGGACTCCGGGCTGGGGCACAGGGTTGGGGTATGTGGAGATGAGGGCTGGGGGTGAGGGCTTTGAGGTGCAGGAGGGGGCTCTGGGCTGGGCCACAAGGTTGGGGTGCATGGGGGGATGAGGGGTTTGGGGTACAGGAGGGGACTCTGGGCTTGGCCAAGGACTTGGAGTGCGGGGGTGGGAATGCGGGGTCCCGGCGGTGCATACTGTGGCTCTGAGGAAGTGGCTGCCAGGTCCCTACAGCCTCTAGGCACATGGGTGGCCAGGCGGTTCTGCATTGTGTGTGCTGCCTTTGCACCCGTAGGTTCCGCCCCCCGCAACTCCCATTGGTTGTAGTTCCTGGCCAATGGGAGCTGCAGAACTGGTACTCAGGGTGGGAGCAGCGCACAGAGCCTCCCAGTCCCTGGCTGCCCCAGCACTAGGGGTCGCAGGGACCTGGTGGCTGCTTTCGAGAGCAGTGCAGAGTCAGGGCAGGTAGGGAGCCTGCCTGAGCCCCAGGCCCCGGCTGTGCTGCTGACCTGACTTTTAACTGCTGACCAGAGCTGCCATGGTCCCTTTTTGACCGGGTGTTCCGGTCAAAAACTGGATGCCTGGCAACCCTACACAAGCTTCAGGATATAAACCAGCTACTAATTGGCTGGGGGTTAGGAAGAAGCTTCCCCTATGGGTATGTTATTTCACAATAATCTATTATGAGGATTTTTGTACCTTCCTCTGAAGCATTTGGTAATGGCCATTTTCACAGCTGGACCACTGGTCTTATCCAGTACAGGATTTCCTGTGTTTCTATTTTTGTTTTACTGATTAAGTGTATATTATATTTGTTTTACTGCTTCTGCTGTAAAACACATATTGGAAAAAATCCAGGTTGTGTTGTAGTATGGCTGATAATGCTGTTTAAACCTTAAAAGAGTTCTGGGAAGTAAAGAAAAATGAGATTTCTTGCACCCACTCCCTGCTCCTCCCTCCTTTTTCCCCATCTTTGTGATGTATTATAAAAGTTGGTTAAAAATAATTTTGTAAAAAGTGATTTATGCCCTTGATTGTTTGTAATCTCAGCAATATCAGGAATATCAAACCATATCTTTCTTATTTTCCAAGAGCAATGTTCCCTAGATGACCCAGACATGGGGAGTTAGAACTCTCTCAAACTTTAAATGAAGGGCTGGGGTATTAAATTTTAAAAGAAAAACTTTTCTTCCAAACATTTTTCAGGTGTTTGAATTTCAATAGGTGTTAACAAGAAGAAAACAAAACAAGTTTTAAACAGCCTGAATAAATATCCCTTCCCCTTTCAGTTAATCTAGGCTTCACTTCCTTTGCAATTTAACATCACAAACCCACTAGTTCTGCAGTTATGGAGATTTTTATCTCCGCTACATTGAAGTAGCATTAACATAGGGTCAAATCTTGAATTACCTTATCAGGCCAAGTCCCACTGAAGTCAATAACAGCTGATCTGAGTTAGGACTGAGAATGCATTCTGCCACCCTTTCTCAATCTTTATACCTTAAGTACCCCTACTGAAATAAATGGGACTGCTTGTGAAATATGACACCACTGTCTCTTGAATAAGTATGTTTTCTTTTCCTTCTAAATACAACAGTTTATAAACAGCTTTGGGTATGAAAGAAGAAAACTACTATCCACAATAAAATTGTATTCACTTTTCATTAAAGTAAATATGTTCTGGGTTAGAGTAATCCTCCATCTGTTTATCACACTCCAGACCCACAGAACATTCATGATTGTTGATACTACATTTTATATAAAATATGAAGTATTAGAAATATTTTATTTACGTGTTTTTGATATTAGATTTGCCTCTCCTGTCTCCTTGAACACTGTCACTTCCCTGCACTAGCATGCAATTTGGTCTTTAAACTGAAGAAAACATTTTGCTTGTTCTCCTCTTGTCCTCCTCCTCCTTTTTCCAAAATCAAGGCCAAATCTTTCTCCTATTTATATCAATAATACAATTCCTTATGGAAGCAGGATTATGCCCAGAGACTGGACTTCATGGGATTAGCACATGAGGAGGTCAATGAATAAATTATTATGGATTATAACAATAAAGCTTTTCACTTAAATCTAGTCAGCAGCTGAGCCAGGTTTTGTAACTGAAGAAAACTGGGGTGGAGTGAGGGGGCATGCGTAATTCGTGGCCACCTTTCAATTAAAAAAATCTTCTTGAAAAGCCATCATACCTACACATAAAGGATGTGGGGAAGTGTGTGTGTGGTGGTGGTGGGGGAGAACCACACCCTCTGCCGCTGTATATGTGACATTTCATCCAAGAACATAAAAACACTTCTGAAAATCAGGGCAATCACTTAGTTTCCGTATTATGGATTGTCTGCCTTTGGGCACCCACATTTGAAAATGTTGGTGTAAGTGACTTTCCCAAGGTCCCACAGTTAGACAGTGTGAAGTCCAGGAGAAGATCTTAAGTTCTGACTTCCAATCTTCTGTTCTAATCACTATAACATACTTCCTGCATAAAATCAAAGGAAACCTTCCATTGACTTCAGCGAGGTCAGGATTTCAACCTAGGCCCCTTAGGACCACAACAGTCCTTAGAGTTATCATTCATTTGCATAGATTGATCTTAAATTTATTTATTTATTTTAAAAAATTATATTTAATATTTTGCATACACTTCACAAAAGTAGAAAGAGAAGAGACTTACGATTGTACTGTTAACAGGTGCTTCAGTGTCATGTCTTTCTAGTCATGCAAGGGAACTTGTATTTCCTGCCTACTATTTCAAAACACAGACCCCTATCCTGTGAAGAAAAACTTAAGCATGTGTTTAAACTCAATGGGCGAAATCCTGGCTCCACTGAAGTAAATGGCAGGACTACACATTCATATAAAATTATGCACAAGCGTCCTATGCCCCTTCGCAGCCCTTCCTGAGACTATTTAATGGTGGCGCCTTCCCAATGCCCCTCAGTTCCTTCACACTGGAATCTGTGACTGAAGACTCTGATGCAGAGGGGATGAAGGGTCAGTTGTGGAACACACCTCTGCACCCACGTCTCGAAGAACAGTTACAGTACTGGCAAGTAACCATTTTTTCTTCTTCAAGTGGTTGCAGATGTGTATTCCACTGTGGTGATCTGCAAGCAGTAACAAAGGAGGTGGGGCTCAGCGTCTACTTAAATAGTGCCTGCAGAACTGTTCTTCCCAAGCTTGCATCTGACCTAGAAGCAATCATTATGGTATAGTGTTTGGCAAAGATATGCATGGAAGACCAAGTTGCAGCTCTGATTATGTCCAATATGGGAATATTCCTGAGAAATACCACAGATGTGGCTTCGGCTCATTGAATGAGCCAAAAGCCTTTGTGGACGTGTGGCATTTGCTATACTATATGCCATTGTGATACAGGAAATAATCCATCTTGAAATTGTTTGTACCGAATCTGCTTGACCTCTCATCTGGTCCACATGGGAGACAAAAAGCCAGGATGATAATCAAAATGATTGACTCCTGTCCGGATAGAAAACCAAGGTTTGTTGTATATCCAAGGTATGAAGTCACTGTTCATCTGCATTCAAGTGTATCTTAGGAAAAAAATACAGGCAAGCACATTGTTTGGCTAAGGTGAAAAGGTGAAACCACTTGGGTCAAAAATTTTGGATGTGGCCTGAAGAGAGGTTTTGACATTAGGCCCTGCAGTTCATTTACCTCCTTGCTGATGTTAGAGCAATAAGAAAGGCCATCTTCTGGCACAGGAGAAACAGAAAGCAGGTTGCTAGAGGCTTGAATGGAGGCCCTACTAGAGAAGCAAGCACAGTGTTAAGGTCCCACAGGGGAACAGATTCTTTTCAGAAACCTAACAACCATCAGGGTAGAAAATGCCGATTTCCCTTGGATCAAGGAATGAAATCCTGTCAACACTACCAAATGGACCCTTAATGAGCTGATTGACAGACCTGATGATTTAAAATAGAACAGGTATCCAAAATGTCATGAATCCAGGCTAGTACCGACTGAATTCCCTGAGCCAATGACCAAACTGAAAAGCATATCCACTTGCCCAAATAAGCTGATATAGTAAATAGCTTCCCACTATTTAGAACCTGTTGGACTGCCTCTGAACAGCTC
Source organism: Emys orbicularis (assembly GCF_028017835.1). NCBI lineage: Eukaryota > Metazoa > Chordata > Testudines > Emydidae > Emys > Emys orbicularis. Next base: position 27,980,039 of record NC_088692.1, read on the forward strand.
TTTCCCACCTGATCTAACTGTACTGCATCCACGCCACGAGATGCAGATTGCTCAGACCTAGATGCTACAGCTGACCATGATGTTGGGACAGTAGGCCTGGAAGGAAGGGAAGAAGTCTGAGAAGTTGGACCAAGAGCCTGGAAAGCTTGGAGAACCAATATTGTCTTGGCCAGGCAGGTTCAGTGAGTTATCCGTATGGCATGATCCAGCTTCAGTTTGAGAATGACCTGAGGGATGAGCAAAATAGGGGGGGAACCAATAGCACCAATCTCCAGTTCAGTGGGAAGGCATCAGTCAGAGATCCCAGACTGCAGCCCCTCCCGAGGCTGCCAATGCCCTGACACCCTTTCCCTTTCCCCACCCCACTCACAGTTCCTTCTTACCAACCATGGCCTGAATCAGAGCTCCGCATACTGATTTTTCCTCATGGTTACTGTGCCACAGTGAGATTTCTCTGTGTGCTTTGTAAATAGTTAGTTTTAGCTTAGTAGTACCCCTTAGTTATTTAGTTAGTTAGCTTTAGTAGTTTTATTAGTTGTTTGTTAGATAATAAACCTGGTGCTATGTCTTCCCCAGGTTTTAAGCACTGTCTTATGTGGGGTGGCTATCTGGAATAGCAACCCCCTATACTGCTTGTTGCTTGGAGAGGGGCACAGTAAAGTAAAGTGCTCTATCTGCCAGTCATTCAAAAGGAGAATGCAAGTTGCCAGGCACCTATGCCTGAAGAAACATCTCATGGAACAAGCACTGAGGCACACTTCAGCTCCCTCCAGGCCATCAAACTACTTCAGAACTGGCGCTAGCCTCTGACAGACCAGCAGACTCAAATTCTTTTCTATAGAGAAGAAGGGACCATTATCCTTCCTCTGATCTTTGGAGGAAGAGAACTAAAGAATAATCAGAGCCATTCCAGGAATGAGAGAGATTCTTCCTCCTCTTCTAGGAGGAGTGTGGGACATTGCAAAGACTCTTCGAGTGCCCAAGATAGAGCACTACCCACTACAGAGGCAAGAATAGACTGGTCTCATACCAATGACTCCAATACTGTCTGTGGGATGTCCATTGCATCTGGTACAGACTACATTGGTTTTGGCATTTACTATATTGACCTCACTGGCTTTTCAGGCAGCAGCTGATTTATTTTGCCTATGCATCCTGGACTCTCTTCTGATACAGGAGTCCTCAGCTGTGGTGTTGCCCTCTGTGGTCCCAGGCTTGCCCCAGTTGATTATTCTGGACTATGGACCATTGCCAGAGTCTCCCTCAGTACCAGTTAAGAGGCCTGCTAAAAAGATGAATCCAGTCCTATCATTGGCATTGAGGCACCCTACTTCAGTACTGACATAATCTTCAACCCCAGTGATACTAATCCCAGCTCCACACCTTCGGTACCGACCTGTTTTTCAGATACAGTACTGACCTCTGCACTGGTACCAATGACTTTTCCCATACTGAATTTCAGTGCAGCCTCAATATCCCAAACAGTACGACACCATCATACAATCTTCTGTACCGATGCACTCTTCTCACTGGACTACAGACACATCGGGGCCCTCGCAGGTTTGACCCCTCCATTGCCTGCAGACTGTTCGGGGGATTCCTCTCCCTTGGGCTCAGAATCCTTCTCTACCTTCTCCATTTCTTTCCAAGTACCGACCATGGAAGTCCTCTAGACCTTCTCTGGAGGAACAGCACCAGTATTAAGACTGACACTGCAGCAAAGACAGAAGTTCTTGGCCTGGTACATACTGGCCTCCTGTGCCATATTAATTTTCTCGTTGGCCTCCTTGGAATCCTTGGGGCTCCCCTTGCTCTGCAAGGTCCCAATCATTCACTCATGCCAGAGCAAGGTCACTGAATCCTTCTATTGTCTCACCTGGATTGGACAGAGAGACTGATATTGCTCCCACTGAACCTGACCCATTATCACAGAGACAAGCCTTCCCACAGGAGAGTTTACTTGCTTCACTTCCTTTGTCATCCTCAGCAGATAATTCCACTCATCTTCACCTGTTTCAGAAGACTTTAAGCTTTACCACAACCATCTGAGGAAAATGGCTACAGCCTTGAGCATCCAAGCTGAGTTTGTCTATAAACTGGTGGACATTCTTCAACCTTCAACCCCAGGGAGGGTAACCCTCCCTATAAACGATGTTCTTTTGGAACTCACAAAGTCCTCAGGGCAATGACAACTGCCTTACCTCCCACAGTGAAATGCACACATGTGCCTCCCCAAAGAGTACTGCTGTGCAAAGTTCTCTGGCTTCGGCACACTGGACGTGGAGACACCTGAGAGAATACATGTGTGCAACCATTCAAAGAAAAGAAATAAAATTACTATATTCTAGGGTGCTCCTAGCTTACCACACAAACCTGTTCAAGAGTATCCTTTGTTGATTAATTTTAAATATACAATATGGCATTTTACTTTTATAAACTTTCTAAATGACCTTTTCTAAGCATATTTAAGCTTTCCAGATGGCTTTTTATTGCCCCATCCTGCAGTCTTTACTGAAACAAAACTTCCATTGACTTCAGTGGGAATTTTGCCCAAATAAGCATCTCAGGATACGGCCCCAGTTCAGCTCAGACTGAAGTCCATGGGAGTCATTCCATTGATTTCAGCAGGAGTTGGAGCAAGCCCTTAAGCAGGTGAATTTTAATGTCTCTGCCAGATAGTGGTGGTGCTGACAACAGAGAATCAATACAGAGTGTTGTGGGAACATGGAAGGGCGAGTTGGTGGAATGTGCATTAATGGACAAAGGATGCCTTTGGGTAGGGGCATTAAAAAACAGTACAAAAGAAAGCAGAATTCACACCAGACTATGAGAGGAAATAAAACCTCAATATGTTTCAAAACAAAAATATTTGGGGAAAAAAGCTTTTTCTTCAAAATGATTTGGCTGAGGTTCATCTTAATTTAAGTCTAATACTTCTAAATGTTATGCTATGCACACTAGATATCAGAAATGAAGAATTAAAGGTATACAAATGTGACCCTAGTACTGTGAGAGTTACTAATATTACTTTTAAAAAATGAAATCCCTCTATATAGCAAGTAAGGGAATAATGTTCCTCATGCACAGCATTTGGATTTTTTTTTTTTTTTAAATAAAATCATTGAATTTAGAGCTGGTGAAAGATGCAGGCTCAAAAACTTGGGAATCAGGGCTGCAGTAGTGCAATATACCCTACATCAAGGGTTTCCAAACTTTTTACTAAGGCGACCCACCAACTAACTTTTGTCTTTTTTCGCGACTCACCATTACATATATTCACCCTCTACCCTGGCAACCCCCAATCCCAGGCACTAATCCCTCAACAGCAGCTCCTGTCTCACAGGGCTGGGCCCGACTTCCTGCTCTGGGTGTTGCAATGAGGTGCAGAGGGTCTCAGCGCCCCTCTGTTTTTGCCCAAATGCCCCTCTGTCATGACGGAGGGGCGGCCGGGCCAAATTTGAGTGAGTGTCACGGAGGGATCGCTAGGCCAAATCTGAATGGTGCACCAAGCCACAACACCTGGAATGGGGAGGCAGGCCGGAAACTGCCACAGCAGGGTGAATGCAGGGTGGGTTCACTCTCCAACTACCCCCACAATCTGCTGGGGTCTCCTGTCTGCATCGAGCTGGAAAAAGTAAATGTTTGGCTAGGCCAGGGCCCAGTGATGGGTTAATCCAGCCCTGGATGTGGCAACCCATCTAGAACCTTCCTGCAACACACTCATGGGTTGAGACCTACTGTTTGGGAAACTCTGCCCTACACTGCTGTCTCTAAAAACCTCACACTGGAGCGGGAAGGACCATCTCTAGGGCTGAGTTAGTAGCTCAACAGTCACATTGGGATAATTATTAATTTAAATCATGTTTATAGTGCCATAAATTTACATGATCATTCAGAATTATAGAGTGGAATTATAGCCCTGAAAACCATGGTTCAGTAAGGGACAGGGAAGCGATTACACAGCAGAGCATGAATGGAAGGAGAATAATGTTTACAGGAGTGCTGGGGGGAGAAGAGTGAGAAGCAGGTCTTACTATACCTATATGAAAGGTATAGAATGCTCTCCTGATAATGGTGTCAAGTATCAGGAGGTAGCCCTGTTAGTCTGTATCCACAAAAACAACAAGGAGTCCGGTGGCACCTTAAAGACTAACAGATTTATTTGGGCATAAGCTTTCGTGGGTGAAGAAGTGAGGTTTTTTACCCTTGAAAGTTAGTGAGACATGTTTGTTCTAACTGGTGCATGCACAATAAAGGTGGCCTAGAGGGGGAGGGAGTTTGTGTGAGTGTAGATCAAACTTAGAGGGAAATACCATACCAAAAACTTGTCTGCAGTGTTGGAGCCATGTTGGTACCAAAAACTAGCAACTGGCTTATCTGCATAGTAACTCTGTTTTTCTTTTCTTCCTCCCACATTTCGAATTGGGAATTCATGGTATAGCCGTGGTATAAGACCGCATTCCTAGAATATGCAGGGAGCACTATGGAAGAGCAGGTGGCAAAGATACAGTTATATGGTGAGAGTGCAGGATAGATAGGAGAATGAATCCCCAGAACACAAGCTATCAGGAAAGCAGGAGAATGTGCAGGGAAGAGTGTGGCCAATCCACAAAAAACAACTATCTTCCTCCCACTGAGCTGCCAAACCTTCGTAGTTCCCAATATTGTAATAGGCAGCAGTTGTGCTTCCCCTAAGACAAGCACACAATTAAACCCAGCTTCCTAGCTAAGTCCTATCCCAGACACATTGAACTGCCTACCACTAGAAAGTCATCTACATCCACACCATTTTCTCTTCCCTTTGTTTCTCCCCAAAACATGGTCTTGAAACTGGTAAGATTCCTGTTCAATGGAGAGCTCCAAAAGTATTGTAAATTTCAGCATCCTAATTACTCACCCAGACTGAACCCAACTCCTGTTACATTTCAAGCAGGACTTTTATAGCACAGAAAGAATCATGGTACGATATCAGCAAGTTCCACATTGTACCATTTTAAAATGATACCCAGAATGGCAAAGCCAAATTACTGTCCGTGAGTTAACAAACTATAAATTATTTCCATGAGTTACAGAACTGCCTAACTCTCAAGTGAAAGAGCTATTTATTAGTTATGCCTGGTTATGCCTCATAAGCACCACGTTCATTTCTAGTTAGCAAATTTTAATTTTAAAGTAGGTGCACTACTCTGTGATTTATAGGACAGACATGTAAGAATCAACCATATATGGGGGGGTACATTTATTTTCTGGTGAGATAACATAATAGTCATCAGCTCAGAGTATACAGTAGATATAAAACTGGCTCTTTTACAATTATTTCAAGGATCTGGGAAAGTTTCCTAGCCTGGTGACGGTTTCCGAGGAACTGAGAGGCACAGGGCAGGACTTTTCCCTGGAGTATCAACCTACCTCATCTCCCTACTGTCAGGAACTCTCCAGGATCCAAATAATTTGTCTCCCTGTTGTCAGCTTCGAACCTTAATGCTGCACAATCAGTGGGCAAAGTGGATCTTAGTGTCAAACAGAGAGTCAATGGAGAACTATAGCAGTGACAAAACATGAAGAAAACTATGGCAGGAATAGAAAAGAAAAAGGGACTCTAGTATGGAGAAAACCGAGGAAATTTAGGAACCTGGGAAGGCATAACTGATTGGCAAGGGTGAGATCAACAGCTGGGAACATAAGAACAGCCATACTAGGTCAGACCAAAGGTCCATCTAGCTCAGTATCCTGTCTTCCAACAGCGGCCAATGCCAGGTGCTTCTGAGGGAATGAACAGAACAGGTAATCATCAAATGATCCAGCCCCTGTTGCCTATTCCCAGCTTCTGGAAAACAGAGGCTAGAGACACCATCCCTGCCCAGCCAGGCTAATAGCTATTGATGGACCTATCCTCCATGAACGTATCTAGTTCTTTTTTGAACCCTGCTATAATCTTGGCCTTCACAACATCCTCTAGTAAGGAGTTCCACAGGTTGACTGTGCGTTTTGTGAAGAAATACTTCCTTTTGTTTGGAAGGAATTGGGTTACGTGTTGGGGTGAGGAAGAAGAAACTGCTGATGAGTATATTAATCCACAATGTTCAAAGAGTTCTCGACTATTTTTGATGGCAAGCAAATTTCCTTGTGTACTTCTGTCTGTGGCCTGATACTTTCCCTCCAGCCAAGTTTTTCATGAGTCCCACTTTCCTTGTGACAGAGAACCTGGTATTTGTCAATTTATTTTTCATATGAGGTGAAAATTGGTAAAAGAAATGTTCTGAGGAAAATCCATTCAACCTCTTTGAGAGGCCATTTAAAAATGGGTGCGGAGAGACTGAAGCCCTGTATACATTAAGGAAATTATCAATGGTCCAACTACATCAATCAAGTTACATTAGTGCAAGCCCCTAAGGGATTTCCCCAGTGCAGTTTACTTCTGTGAAACACATATACATTTAGGGGGTTCTGTGGTGTAGCCATCTAGATGGATACAAATTTCCCTCAGGTAGTCAGGGCCACTGCTTTCTTGTAACCAAGAACAAAGGAAATGCCAATCAGAAGTAATTGCTTCCTTCTGAGGATAGATGTATGTAAAAGTTTAGAGACAGATAGGACTTGTCTATATAAGGATGAAAGGTGTATTTTAAAAATGTGTTACCACATTTTAACTAATACATTTATACCCCCTAATGTAGACAAGGCAAATTGTATTTGAACATATATTACCTGGTAGCAGTGAACCCTAGAATCCCCATTAGGATTCACCTCAGCCACCTAAGAAGTCAACAGACAAAAAGGGAGATGCAGGTGACAGTCCTATTCACCCCCATCACAGCACTGCCTTGTCTTCTCTGATACTAGCTTTAATGAAAGTCCATGAAGCAATAAGCTTGGAAGGTGGATGAGATCTCTGGCTGCCCACACAATCGTGTCTAACTTTCATACTGGAGATCAAGAGACCCCTGAAGCACAACCGCTCGCTAGCAGCCCAGAAAACAATTCTGATTTATTCCCAAACCAGAGACTCTTCCTTTCTATGCAGAATTTTTTTAGTGAAGACTAGACATCTATTACACTTGGAAATTCAATTCTCTGCTGCTGAGTGATTGTACTAGCCAAACTATATTATAGCAGTCATATGTAGCAACCATTATAGTTATGGCTGAAAGTCACTTTCAAATGTACATTTCCTGTTAGCATGCACTCTGAAACATGCTCATTCAGGATAACATTTTTAATGCTTAGTCTGAGTTTAAGGTGATTGGTGTGTGTTTGTGTTTCTAAAGAATGAGCAAACTGTGTTCACTTATTACTGAGTTATGCAAATATGAAATAAATACATTTTCCAACTTAAAAACTTAATTTAAAAAAGTGTTTACAATCCAAAATTATTGTAGCATGCTTTTTTATATTATTCTAGGCTATTATATCAAACTAAGGTCAGAGGTACATTAGAAATAATAGTTAATAGGTAGATAAATATAGCTGGATATATTCCTATATATTATATATGTATGTATGTATAGTGCAGACTGCTCAGATTTAAGAATATTTACTTCCACTTTAAAAAAAAATGTACATATTCCCACCTTATTTTCTGAGCAGATAACGTCAAACTTGGCATGTAAACAGCCCTCGCTAAGGTTGAAAACAAAATAGCTTTAAAATTGAAACTAAGTAAATCCATGTCGGCAGACTTCCCTGACACTAGTATAGACTTCTAAGCATGCTCACAAGCTGTCAATTTAGGACACAATGAAAGAACATGTGTAGTAGGTAATATTGTGGAGCTGGAAATCAGAGGGGTTGTGAATTCACTTCCTCTTGAAGAAATTAAATATATTAATTTAAAAAAATATATTTTTAAGCCAGAGCTGGCTCAGTAGAGAGTGGGATTGCTCTCATGCCAGGAACTCAGAGTGGGAATCACTTCTGCTTCCCAACTAAGTAGGGACTGTGATGCTAGCTGTGACAACTAGTTTAGTATTTCCTACTATGTAAACAGATTCAGTATGAAAAATATAAAAAATAGGAAAGTTTTAAAATGTGTAGTTGAGCTTACAGAGTAGTAAGTGTCCTTTAAGTTGTAGGCTACACAGGTAGATACAGGGTACATCTGCACATATATTTACTTTAAGATAATAGAGTTCCAAACATTTTAAATATCAGCTGTTGGGCTTTGTACAGTTGATGCCTATTACAATGGCTAGAACTTCAGACTCCTCCCAAGAGCCAGGGTTAGTAACAGCCAGTATTCACCCCTACACTGTATAAGGCCCACTCTCAAAATCTTGTTTTAACAAATCTTATCTGCTTTCATTTTATTAAAAAAAAATCTTTAGCTTTGAAGAAAACCTCAAGAATCAAGATAGGATATTTTTCTAAAAGACCTGCTCTAGGAATTATTTTGGGGAAGTTCTATGGCCTCTGTTATACAGGAAGTCAGACAAGATGATCATAAGGGCCTTGTCTGGGCTTGGAATCTGTGAAAAAAATAAGAACTGAGGGATACGCAGAAATGTATATAGTTAGTCTGCAGAGAGCCTGGAACAATAGTTCTGAGAGATGTGAACTATCTCAATGTATTTCAGTGTGGTGGTAACTAGAACTGGGCAGGAAACAGATTTTTGGGGGGAAATCATGCTAATTTCAGACGAAAAATGAAAATCTCCAAAATTTTGTGAACCAAAAATTTAAAAAATATTTTGGTTCTGGTCAACTGAAATATTTCATTTAGATAATTTTGAAATAATATGTTTTGATTTCAATTACATCTCTACCCAGATATAATGCGACCCGATATAACACAAATTCGGATATAACGTGGTAAAGCAGCGCTCCAGGGGGGAGGGGCTGCACGCTCCAGTGGATCAAAGCAAGTTCGATATAATGCGGTTTCACCCATATTGCAGTAAGATTTTTTGGCTCCAGAGGACAGCGTTATAGTAGAGGTGTATTTAGAAAACCCTATTTTATCCTAATTAACATAAATTTCAAAATGAAAAATAATTTTGAACTGGAAAATCAGAATTTTTTCATTTCAAAACTTTGAAAGAAAACATTTTGATAGTTGTGAATTTTTTTTTCAAAACATTTTCAAGTCAAGAAATTTGCTGAAACAAATCCTTCCGTGAGAAATTTCACTTCTGATTACTTGGCATTTTTGATGCCATAGTTCACCAAAAAAATTCTCATGCAGCTCTAGTGGAAACTCAAATGTTATTGAGACTACTTTAAATGTCAACATTTCGATTATTTCATTCCTCTCTTAATAAAGGAAAAGGAGGCTCTCAGATCTAAACCATTTACAGTAACATCTCATTTTAGTGCCACATATTGGTGGCATTTGGGAGATACCACTACTTTTTCCCCCCAATCAAGAAAGAGCCACACTCAAGAAGCCTAGCAGAGCCCATTGGCATATTCAGTATTCACGGACGGGGAGCCATGCTCAAGAAGCTCTGTAGAGCAAACCAAAATGCACAAATACATTTTAAACATCAACAGCACAATCTTCATTTCAGTGAGAGACTTTTGACAACCTCAGTGAATGGGTGGAACTTAGTTTTTGGCCAGAGCTAGGAATAGTCCCACTACCTTTTTCACCCCCTGAATCCAACTCCAATATTGTGGTTTTTTAATATGATAATTTGAAAGGAAAAAAAAAGAAAAACATAAAATGCAAAGTAAACACAGTGAAGTTACAAGCACAAAAACGTAAGATTTCAAAAGAAACATTAACTTAGCCAGGTTGCATTTATGCAGAATCTTTTGTTCCTGTTTTTCTCTATTTCTAGATAACTTTTTCTACTGTTAAAAATTTACTAAAAATATGCAAGAGGTGCAATGTTGGCAAGTTAATTCTTTTGTGGGAACCTTAACTTTCACATTGTGTGACTTCTTGTAATTTTAATTGTGCAGCCTTAACATCAAATTATGCTAATTTTCTTAATTGAATTCAGCCTGGCCCTTGTAAGCTAGGCCATTACTTGCATGATCTAGTCGAAGGGAGAAGAAGGGACACAGAGGAACTTCTTGCCCTTCTTCCCACCCACCCCACATGCTTCAGGATGGTGAGAGAGGAGTTGTAATGTTAGCACTGCCCCAGTTGGCCCTCGCCACAGAGACCAGTATGCAGACCAAAATGATTGACAGGCTGGATTGCAGTAGCAGTTGGCCCAGGGAAGTAAATCTGCATCTGTAACATTTTACCCACACTCTCACCAACATTAGCATTTCAGGGGAGGACAGATGCTTGGCTGTCAGAGGCGGTGATGTGGGATGTGTGGTGCTTTGGGTCCCATTAAAGGGTTTCCTAATGGATGTTTATGTTGGTGTTTTCTGTCCATGAGTTTCCCATTCTTGGTCTTTTCCTTTCTGTAATTGCGTTGTTGTAACTCTTAGGTTTACAGGGTGCAATGTGCTAGTTTTTGCAAGGGAACCACTTAGGGTATGTCTACACTGTACCTGGAAACGAGCCTCCGAGCCCAGGTAAACAGACTCACACTAGCTCAGCTCAAGCTTGCATGCTAAAAATAGCAGTGTGGATATTGTGGTTCAGGCAGCAGCTTAGACACTCAAGTGAACCCACCACACTGGGTTTGAGCTCTACACTACGAGTTTAAGTCGAATTTAGCAGCGTTAAATCGAATTAAGCCTGGACACGTCCACACGACGAAGCCCTTTCTTTCGACTTAAAGGGCCCTTTAAACCGGTTTCTTTACTCCACCTCCGACGAGGGGATTAGCGCTAAAATCGGCCTTTGCGGGTCGGATTTGGGGTAGTGTGGACGGAATTCGACGTTATTGGCCTCCGGGAGCTATCCCACAGTGCTTCATTGTGACCGCTCTGGACAGCACTTTCAACTCAGATGCACTGACCAGGTAGACAGGAAAAGCCCCGCGAACTTTTGAATTTCATTTCCTGTTTGCCCAGCATGGAGAGCACAGGTGACCACGCAGAGCTCATCAGCACAGGTAACCATGATGGAGTCCCAGGATCGCAAAAGAGCTCCAGCATGGACAGAACGGGAGGTACGGGATCTGCTCGCCATATGGGGAGACGAATCAGTGCTAGCTGAACTCCGTAGCAGTAAACGAAATGGCAAAATATTAGAAAAAGTCTCAAAGGCCATGAAGGACAGAGGCCATAACAGGGACGCACAGCAGTGCCGCGTGAAAATTAAGGAGCTAAAGCAAGCCTACCACAAAGCCAGAGAGGCAAACGGAAGGTCCGGGGCAGAGCCGCAAACATGCCGCTTCTACGCGGAGCTGCATGCCATGCTAGGAGGTGCAGCCACCACTACCCCAACCGTGTGCTTTGACTCCATCAATGGAGAATCACGCAACAGGGAAGCGGGATCGGGGTACGAGGAAGATGATGATGAAGACAATGAAGATAGCTCACAGCAAGGAAATGGAGAAACCGGTTTCCCCAACAGCCAGGATATGTTTATCACCCTGGACCTGGAACCAGTAACCCCCGAACTCACCCAAGGTGTGCTCCCAGACCCTGAGGGCACACAAGGGACCTCTGGTGAGTGTACCGTTGTAAATATTACACATGGTTTAAAAGCAAGCGTGTTTAATGATTAATGATTAATTTGCCCTGGCAATCGCGGCCAGTACAGCTACTGGAAAAGTCTGTTAACGTGTATGGGGATGGAGCAGAAATCCTCCAGGGACATCTCCAGAAAGCTCTCCTTCATGCAAAAGGTTTCTGGGGAGGGCTGCCTTATCCCGTCCGCCATGGTAGGACACTTTACCACGCCAGGCCAGTAGCACGTAGTCTGGAATCATTGCATAACAAAGTATGGCAGCGTATGGTCCCGGTGTTTGCTGGCATGCAGACAACATCCATTCCTTATCTCTCTTTGTTATCCTCAGGAGAGTGATATCATTCACGGTCACTTGGTTGAAATGGGGTGATTTTATTAAGGGGACATTCAGAGGTGCCCGTTCCTGCTCGGCTGAACAGAAATGTTCCCCGCTGTTAGCCAAGCGGTGGGGGGGGAGGGGTGAAGTGATCATCCCAGAGAATTGGGTGTGTGTGTGTGGGGGGGGGTAGTTGGGTTTGTGCTGCATATTAACCCGGAAACCGCAGCCCCTCCTTTTACATTGCAAACCCATTTCAAATGGCAACCCAATGGGTGCTCGGTATGGGAAATGAGGGCACTACTGTTTGAAACCATTCCCACATGTTAAGAAGGTTAAAAAATCCAAAAGACTGTGGCTTACCATGGCTGCCTGCAAGCCGAAATCTGTTGCCTGGCACTGCGTGAGTGATCTCTCACACCAAACCAGCAGACCCTCAATATAAGAGGAAAAATGCGACCTTGTAATGAAAGCACATGTGCTGTGTAATGTGAACAGCAAAATTTAACGTGAAAGAGTGTACCCATTGTTCTCTAAAATGTGTCTTTTTTTAACCACCTCTCCCTTCTCCTCCACCAGCTGCAAATGTTTCTCCTTCACAGAGGCTAGTGAAGATTAGAAGGCGAAAACAGCGGACTCGGGATGATATGTTCTCGGAGCTCCAGATGTCCTCCCATGCTGACAGAGCACAGCAGAATGTGTGGAGGCAGTCAATGTCAGAGTGCAAAAAAGCACAATATGAATGAGAGGAGAGGTGGCGGGCTGAATCGCGGGCTGAAGAGAGCAAGTGGCGGGCTGAAGAGGATAGGTGGCATCAGCTTGCTGACAGAAGGCAAGAGTTGATGCTCCGGCTGCTGGAGCATCAAACTGATATGCTCCAGCGTATGGTTGAGCTGCAGGAAAGGCAGCAGGAGCAGAGACCGCCGCTACTGCCCCTGTGTAACCAACAGCCCTCCTCCCCAAGTTCCATAGCCTCCTCACCCAGACGCCCAAGAACGCGGTGGGGGGGCCTCCGGCCACCCAGTCACTCCACCCCAGATGATTGCCCAAGCATCAGAAGGCTGGCCTTCAATAAGTGTTAAAGTTTTAAAGTTTTAAACTGCAGTGTGTCCTTTTACTTCCCTCCTCCCCCACCCCTCCTGGGCTACCTTGGCAGTTATCCCCCTACTTGTGTGATGAATTAATAAAGAATGCATGAATGTGAAGTAACAATGACTTTATTGCCTCTGCAAGCAGTGCTTGAAGGGGGGAGGGAAGGGCGGTTGGCTTACATGGAAGTAGAGTGAACCAGGGGGGCGGGGCGGAGGGTTCATCAAGAAGAAACAAACAGAAGTTTCACACCGTAGCCTGGCCAGTCACAAAACCGGTTTTCAAAGCTTCTCTGATGTGCACCGCGCCCTGATGTAATCTTCTAACCGCCCTGGTGTCTGGCTGCATGTAATCAGCGGCCAGGTGATTTGCCTCAACCTCCCACCCCGCTATAAATGTTTCCCCCTTACTCTCACAGATATTGTAGAGCGCACAGCAAGCAGCAATAATAATTGGAATATTAGCTTCGCTGAGGTCTATCCGAGTCAGTAAACTGCGCCAACGTGCTTTTAAACGTCCAAATGCACATTCCACCACCATTCGGCACTTGCTCAGCCTATAGTTGAACAGGTCCTGACTACTGTCCAGGCTTCCTGTGTACGGCTTCATGAGCCATGGCATTAAGGGGTAGGCTGGGTCCCCAAGGATAATGATAGGCATTTCAACATCCCCAACGGTTATTTTCTGGTCCGGGAAGAAAGTCCCTTCCTCCAGCTTTCGAAACAGACCAGAGTGCCTGAAGACGCGAGCATCATGTACCTTTCCCGGCCATCCCATGTTGGTGAAATGTCCCTTGTGATCCACCAGGGCTTGCAGCAGCATTGAAAAGTACCCCTTGCGGTTTATGTACTCGGTGGCTTGGTGCTCCAGTGACAAGATAGGGATATGGGTTCCATCTATCACCCCACCACAGTTTGGGAATCCCATTTCAGCAAAGCCATCCACTGTGACCTGCACGTTTCCCAGAGTCACTACCCTTGATATCAGCAGGTCTTTGATTGCGTTGGCTACTTGGATCACAGCAGCCCCCACAGTAGATTTGCCCAATCCAAATTGATTCCCGACTGACCGGTAGCTGTCTGGCGTTGCAAGCTTCCACAGGGCTATCGCCACTCGCTTCTCAACTGTGAGGGCTGCTCTCATCCTGGTATTCTGGCGCTTCAGGGCAGGGGAAAGCAAATCACAAAGTTCCATGAAAGTGCCCTTACGCATGCGAAAGTTTCGCAGCCACTGGGAATCGTCCCACACTTGCAACACGATGCGGTCCCACAAGTCTGTGCTTGTTTCCCGGGCCCAGAATCGGCATTCCACGCCATGAACCTGTCCCAGTAACACCATGATTTGCACATTGCTGGGGCCTGTACTTTGTGAGAGGTCTATGTCCAGGTCAATTTCCTCATTCACTTTTCCACACATGCTGCAATCGCTTCAATTGCCTGGTTTTGCTTTGGCATGTTCTGGCTCTGCATATACTCCAGGACAATGTGCGTGGTGTTCATAGTGCTCATAATTGCCGTGGTGATCTGAGCGGGCTCCATGATCCCAGTGCTAGGGCGTCTGGGCTGAAAAAAGGCGCAAAACTATTGTCTGATGGAGGGAGGGAGGGAGAGGCAAGTGACGACATGGCTTACGGGGAATTAAAATCAACAAAGGTGGCTGTGCATCAGGGAGAAACACAAACAACTGTCACACAGAATGGCCCCCCCAAAGATTGAACTCAAAACCCTGGGTTTAGCAGGCCGTTGATTTCACGGAGGGAGGGGGAAGCAAATGAATACAGAACAAATCTGGTCCATCTATTTTTTACATCTTAAGCTGGCAGCAGATGGTGCAGAATGACTGATAGCCATCGGCATCTTCTGGGTGCTTGGCAGAAGATGCTGTACTACGACTGCTAGCCATCATCGTGAAGACGGTTCAATAGGACTGCCGGCAGGACTGAGTCTCCAGGAGACAAAACATGTCTGCCCAGGTGCCTCTGACCGAACTCACTGAGGAATACGACGACGATGGATACCAGTCGTAATACACCATCTACTGCCAAAAGGCAAGGAGCTGCTGCTGTATAGCAATGCAGCCCCACGTCTGCCAGCACCCAGATAGTCGATGACGGCTACCAGTCATACTGCACCGTCTACTGCCAAAAGGCAATTAGCTGCTGCTGTGTAGCAATGCAGTACCACGTCTGCCGGCACCCACATGACATATGGTGACGGTGAGCTGAGCTCAGCGGGCTCCATGCTTGCCGTGGTATGTTGTCTGCACAGGTAATCCGGGTAAAAAGGCGCGAATCGATTGTCTGCAGTTGCTCTGACGGAGGGGGAGGGGGCCTGACGACATGTACCCAGAACCCCCCGCGACACTGTTTTTGCATCATCAGGCATTGGGATCTCAACCCAGAATTCCAATGGGCGGCGGAGACTGCGGGAACTGTGGGATAGCTACCCACAGTGCAACGCTCCGGAAGTCGACGCTAGCCTCGGTACTGTGGACACGGTCCGCCGACTTAATGCACTTAGAGCATTTTATGTGGGGACACACAAACTCGACTGTATAAAACCGATTTCTATAAAACCGGCTTCTATAAATTCGACCTAATTTCATAGTGTAGACATACCCTGAGCCTCTGCTGGAGTCGCAACATCTATATTGCTATTTTTACCATGCTAACTTGAGCTAGCTAGTCTCACTCCCAGCTGCAATGTAGGAATACCCATAAGGGTCAGGGAATAAATTGCACAGATTCTGAAGCAGCCTATCTTTAGGGGTTAATGGATGGGGGGGACATGAACTCTTGGCATATTATGCAGAAGCAGCTAGGTCTGGTAGTCATTATGGACTTGTGTACCTGGGTGGGACCAATATGGCCCAGATGTGTCACCATGGGGAAGAGAGGCTAAATCCATTCCAATCCCAACAGTGATTTATCCTGCAAGGACTCCCTTCACTCAGCTGCTTGCTGTTGGGTTGGTATCAACAAACATAGTTGCAGCCAATCTTAGCAAAAATCCTTCAGACGTTTTCCATTAGATGCATGGCGATTTCTTTTTGCTGAACTATACAAACCACCCCAGGAAACAATTTAATAAATGCATTTTTATAAATAACCACATTGTGTGGCAGATTACTTAAAAAAAAAAGACAAAACTCACTCTTACTGCCCTATCTCTTTGTTGGTAGGTGACACAGCCAGATGCAAAGGAAGTATCAGGCAGCCAGTCCCTGGCATCTCCAGAAACTGCAGTTCAGGGGCTGACTGACTTCAGGTGCTTAGGAACCTGTCTAGTAAATGGCCTGCATTTTTGCCTGGCAGGACACAATGTTTAATGAGAACTGTGTCCAACCAGTCACAAATACAAGCCACTTACCAGACAGAAATAGTGGCTAGTGTGGGCTCTACAAGAGATGAGGCATGTCCACTATGGCCTCTTTTATGCCATACTCTTCTGGTCTGGGAGGCTGGGACCCACCCAATCTACCACTGCTTCAACTGCCAGATTCTACAAATTCTAGGATTCCTCTGATAGAATCAAGTCTTAAAGTAAGTGATGTATTTTAATGATCTTGTGCAACAATCAAATCATCTGTTTCAACACTTGCAGGGGCTAAAAGGGGCTGTGAAGTTCCCCCATCGTCCCCAAATTATATCTTAGTTCTTAAAAGTTTAGTTTTCCTAATTAGCTGAGGGCAGTTTATTAAGTCATCATTTAATGTGGATTTCAGTGTGTTGTTTATTTTGCATCTTGGTTTTCAGTAAATGTAGGCGAAGAGATGTCACTAAGAAAATATGAAACAAAACTGAATTTTTATGTGCAATAAATAAACAAACAAAATAAACACACACACCCTCTAGCTATCCTGAGATAACTTTCTGTGGGAGAATCTGAATTTGAAAAAAAAGAAAAAGTTTACTTCATCCAACCTCCTTAATAACCAGATGTTTGCAATCACGAAAAATACACTTTCAGCTGTAAATTTCTCTGTTCTGCAGCCTTCAGTCTCTAAGAGAATTTACATAACAACATGTGACATATAAAATGCTTAAAGCCACCAACCATGACAGTACAAATTACAGTCAATTTTCAATACTCTGTGCAAGGTGCACCACTTCAGGCAGTTGGATTGGTTGCATGCTGTGTTGGTTTCTGTAGTGAGACAAGACCAGCATGCACTGCACTCACAAACAGTTCGTAGCCTTTGGGGATGTATTGTAACAGGTAAAAGAGACTGATCCACTTACCCGCCATAGGCTGGAATTGGAGGAGGGGGGGCTGCTGCACGAAACGTGTTGTACACTGTGCGACCTCGACCTCTTAGATGTGCACCTCTGTAAGCAGCAGCTGCAGTTGCAGCAGGGTAAGGGAAGCCTGGCACTATGGGAAACACAAAAGAAACATAAAGAACTCCAGTCATGCTGATCGTTCCAATTTAAAACAAGATAACATAGTGAAAACGTACCACACAGTTTGTGTGTATTCAAGCTTGTCTGTAACTGGGAGGGTGGGAGAGACAAACCAAGCAAATTGTTACTCTTTCACAAAAGGCCAGATTTTCTTACAGAAAAATCTTTTCAAGCAAACAGGAGGCAGCCAACTGGGTATTTAGTTTAGGAAAAAAATTACTGGAGCTGGCTGTAGCTCCCTTAGGGGAACCTCACTTAGAAGAAGGAAGTTGATTTATGGTAGCCCACACTATTAGAGGAAATTAATCCCTTGAGGGGAGACTTCCAGAGGGAGTAAAACTACCCTGCTTAAACTAAAGCTTCTAGTAACAAAGATGATAGTTAAACTATTATGATTACACATGACTTTTACTGGACAATTCAATCATTATCAGTGTCTGAACTGAGTAACTTGGGTGAAAGAGGGAGATCAGAAGGATACAGCATCCTTTCAGGGAGATCTTAGGTGTCTTTTTCTGGGGACATAGTTTGATTATACAGGTACCTGCCATTTTCTACAATTTAGTGCATTCAAAGGCCAAAGCTGTATTATTCAGAAGTATCTCAGGCCTTGTCTACACTACAGGGGAAATTCAATCTAAGCTATGCAATTTGAGTTATGTGAATAGTGTAACTCAAATCGACGTAGCTTAGATCAACTTACCGCGAGGTCCACACTATGCGACCCCTACTCTTCTCAATCCGGTGGAGTACAGGAGTCAATGGGAGAGCGATTGGCAGTCGATTTAGCGGGTCTTCACTAGACCCGCTAAATTGACCGCCGATGCATCAATCGCCGCTCGTCGATCCCCTGGTAAGTGTAGACAAGCCCTAAATGAGCTAATATAACACTCATCCCTAACAGTGATGGTTCAGCTACATAGTTCAGGAGCAAGAGAATCTCTCAATTATGTTCAGTTTAAATTTCCACATTAATTGTAATTCCATGTAAGACTTTAAAATATTTCCATCAGAATTAAACGGTGACGAGCCAAAGTATAAGTGTTTTGGAGACACAGTATTATGTAAAAAGTCTATAACTCTACTCTGATTAAAACTTTTAAAATACAAATGAAAAACATATGACACTTTCTGCTTTACTTTCTCTTCAAGTTTGTAGACCCATGTGTTGCATTACCTATGTTTCTCCTGTGATAGGCATTGTTGGCAAATGTTAGAACAGGTATGTTTTGAACAGAAAACCCATCAATGAGAGATAAGGAACTAAATTCAGGTCTGGTGTAACTCAAATTGCTTCAGCAGTGTTACACCAGGGCTGAATTTGTCTCAGTGTGTAAATAAGGAAAGTGAATAAAACAAATATTACCCAGTAAACCCTAATAAAAGCAAATGAATAGAGGTAATGATACATAACATGCTTACTATTTTAAAGTTGAAAGATGAATGGGTTTGAATCCAGATATGTCTTTCATCAATTTTATTAAGTTTTAACAGAAACACTGAATTTGAAAAAAAGAAAATGAAAAATTCATGATGTGCAAAAGCAACTGGCTGCCTGTATGAGGGAATATACTGTAATTATGGTGACCTATCCATTATCACCTTGCTATAGCTTTACACGATCCCTCTCAGCGACAAGCAGGTTTTACAGTAATTCTGCAAGGATTTAGATGTTGAGATACAACATGAAACAGTGCTATGGCAATATAGTGAAGGGAGAACATTCTTTTAAAAATGCAAATCTGGTATTCAGTTTTATACTTCTTTCTGCTACAATAAAAAAATCTGTCAAAATCAGCAGGAAGTATTTACAGGTCTTAATATATTGCTGCTCATTTTGCAACAGAGTGCATATAAGAAGCCTTTAAAAAAAAGGAAATAAAAAGACTTGGAATGTGTTGCAAGGATCTTTTCCCTGGAACAAATGAAAACACATTTTATGCCCCTGGAATTCCACTAATTATCAGAAGCACTTTTGTATATACATCAGTGAGTTAGAGTCATGCTTTCATTGCTCTAAACTAGCAATTGTTTTTTATAATCCCTTTAAAGTCCCGCATATAGGACTTGACTACAGTAGGTACACATGAAATAGCAAATCACAGACGGCCATATCCTGAGCTTGTCAACTAATGCTCAATTGTCCCTTGTAGACCAATGCTGTAGTAAGTGGAAGTGCACTGCCTTATGGGGCTGCCTCCAAGACATACAGATGCAATGAGGAATTGTTTCTAGCCCTCCCTGCCTCCACAGTGCATCCACATCCCACCCACCTCTCAGTTTTTACTCTGGAGAACCTCTACTATTTTCAGTTAGAAGTTGCATACAGTGGAATTTTAAACAATGTTCTAATGTGTTAATTAACAGCTGTAAATTCTAGTGTGGACAGGATATAAACACATTCACAGTCATGTTTTCCACCAACGTATCACTGGCATTAACATCACGACTCTCACAAGTTAAACTCAGGGTTAAACAAGCCTGGGAATAAACAATCTGTGTTCTGTCTACACTAGAATTTACTACTGTATTAGTTAATGTGTTAAACTGAAATAAAAAATTCCAGGGTTGACAAGATTTTTGCTTGAGCAAGGACTAAGTTAAAAGTAAGAGAGGACTTCAGGCTCTGGCCAAGCCAAGTATTACTATATTTTAAATACTGTGAAACCTGTCCTAAATGGGGACCCAAGGGATCAGAAAAGATCAGTACCTCATAGTGGTTCATTTTTAACTACTTTAAAGAAAATGGTACTGGGAACTTTTGGGACACCTAAAAATGGATTCTTAAAACAAGAGGATGTCTAGAGTAGGTGCAGGTCTCACCACATATTCACGTGTAATTGACAATTGATAAAATTTGACAACACAAACAGCCAGGGCTAAGTTCTGCCCGTGGCATTGCAGTAGTGGTTCTAAACTTGATGGGAGCCGCACATGTATATGAGATGATAAAAAAACAAAACTGGAGGTCAAACAAACCCAGGCTAAGCTTGAGGTAGTTATTGTTGAGCACTGTTATTAAAAAAACAGTTGATATGATAACACTAACCTGCTTAGATGCTATGAATTCTTCATGGAAAATGTTCCATTCTATGTTTAGTAAATTCTACCTATTGTCAGCATTTAAGTAATTTACCTTATATAAGTTTTCACTTTGTAAAATACTGCACGATTTTTTCCTACATAAAATATGCATTTTGCAATTCATTCACCACTTCCTCTACACATAAGAACATAAGAACGGCCGTACTGGGTCAGACCAAAGGTCCATCTAGCCCAGTATCCTGTCTACCGACAGTGGCCAATGCCAGGTGCCCCAGAGGGAGTGAACCTAACAGGTAATGATCAAGTGATCTCTCTCCTGCCATCCATCTCCACCCTCTGACAAACAGAGTCTAGGGACACCATTCCTTACCCATCGTGGCTAATAGCCGTTAATGGACTTAACCTCCATGAATTTATCCAGTTCTCTTTTAAACGCTGTTATAGTCCTAGCCTTCACAACCTCCTCAGGTAAGGAGTTCCACAAGTTGACTGTGCGCTGTGTGAAGAAGAACTTCCTTTTATTTGTTTTAAACCTGCTGCCTATTAATTTCATTTGGTGACCCCTAGTTCTTGTATTATGGGAATAAGTAAATAACTTTTCCTTATCTACTTTCTCTACATCACTCATAATTTTATATACCTCTATCATAACCCCCCTTAGTCTCCTCTTTTCCAAGCTGAAAAGTCCTAGCCTCTTTAATCTCTCCTCATATGGGACCCTCTCCAAACCCCTAATCATTTTAGTTGCCCTTCTCTGAACCTTTTCTAGTGGCAGTATATCTTTTTTGAGATGAGGAGACCACATCTGTACGCATTATTCAAGATATGGGCGTACCATCGATTTATATAAGGGCAATAATATATTCTCTGTCTTATTCTCTATCCCCTTTTTAATAATTCCTAACATCCTGTTTGCTTTTTTGACCGCCTCTGCACACTGCGTGGACAGCTTCAGAGAACTATCCACGATGACTCCAAGACCTTTTTCCTGATTTGTTGTAGCTAAATTAGCCCCCATCGTATTGTATGTATAGTTGGGGTTATTTTTTCCAATGTGCATTACTTTACATTTATCCACACTAAATTTCATTTGCCATTTTGTTGCCCAATCACTTAGTTTTGTGAGATCTTTTTGTGTACAACCTGCGTCTATGTTCTGATTTTCAGAGCAGCTGAACTGTGATTTGTAGACAATGGTATTCAAGGTTACTGACAGAGTTAGAATAATCATTTAGGTCATCTCACCATTGCTTAAAGACTTGCAACAAATTACACTAGTGCAGTCTCCATGCCAAACCCAGGTAATAAACCATATTGGAAGGGTTCAGGGATACCTGTGGTTGCCAGACAACACAAAGTTTCTTTTCAGTATCCTCACCCAGCTTTAGGAGACAGCTTAAGCATGGGCCTAATAAAATCATTTGTATCAAAGGAGGGGCATTAGTAATTTGAGCTGGGCAAATTTTTTTCAGTGAAAAAAAATCAATTTTGGTTCACAACAAAGCAAATTTGTTTTTTGAATTTTTCAGTTTGACTACGGAACTGAAAAATCAATTATTCACTCTCCTCTATCTGTAATCTCAACTAACAATGAACCCAGTACCAACCAGCCAGAATTTACACATCATAAGTGGCAAAGATCTAACTCGCAGTTTGCAGAACTAAGCTCCCTTAGCACCTCAGTATGCCAACCTGGCTGAAACTCAACCAGTAAAGGTGCTATGATGAAGAGGGTCAGTTGTGTCTGAATCTCACAGCGAGAAACATCTGTATCTGCTTTTGAGCCGAGGCAGCTCATATTTAGCAGAATGTTTTGGTTGACTAGATTTCTCTGATGCTGTGATGGGGGAAAGGAAGCTTTCCTCCACCACAGCCATGGCAAAGAAGATGATATGACTTAAACCAGACCATTTCTAAAATCTGAATACAACTAACTATCAAGACAAAGAAACGGTTCCATTAGCTCATCTAATAGTTAATGATTATTCTCTACTTAGAGCTAACTTGCTACTTTGATAGTCACATATGAATGCATTCTAAAAGAAGTTAGTTCCCAAATCTCCACATTACACAGAAATTTAGCGTCACCAGCTAAATTGATACTTCCTAACACCTAAAAAAGAAGAAATGAAAGGTCTAACTCAGGAAGTATTTATGTTGGCTTAGAGAGAGAATATATAAATAATTTACTGCCATAATTTAAAAAGAAAAAAATCATAGGTACAACGTATTGGGAAGAGTCCCTTTTGCAGCTTATTGCCATAGATATTTAACATGATCAAAGTGAAAAAGCTGGTATCATTGCAATGAAAATTGAATTTAGCCCGTAAACTATAATGGGCTATATTATGTCTTTCCAGATAATCATGGTACAAGCAACCTTAAAATACACACCAACAATGTGTCTTGTAGACAGCAGAGGGTGAGGAAACAAACCATCACAACTATTCAAAGTTGTTTCTTATATTCAGAAAACACTTCAAATGTGTTCTGCTACAAAAATTCACCACAGGTCTCTTACATAAGAAGTAGACTGCATATTGTGTCTATTGACCTAAGGCGATTCATGCTGATGTATGTGTACAGCTTAAGTGAACCAATCAGACGTAGAAACCAAATATGGGCATGAGGACAAAGAGAAGAACTTAACCATTGAGTTTGCAGCTGACATTTAATGAAACCCGAATTTCTCCCAAAAGATATAACGCTTACTGTTCTTAAGCATTTCTCTATTAAATGAACTTTCCAGTTGTCTAATATGATATCCAGACTCTAAACCTCAACATGTGCATTGGAAAATAAAAGCTAGATGCACAAATCTCTCAAGCCTTGATGTCCCAAGAGGAGGAACACAAACCAGTATAAAATACTTGAGGGTTATAAACTGTGTATTAAAGTTTTAGAGCTTTGGGCTAGATGGAAGAGTAGCAGATGCAAAAATCAACAGGGGAGCAGATTATGTATCAAAGCCATAAAAATATACAACAGCTTTAATGGGCAATTATTCTTTGGATTTGTGCTCTGGTTTGAATTTGCATGAGAATGCCATATGTGTAAATAAAGGTGTGCCATCAAAATGGATGAGAGAATCTACCACTCCTCATCCCGCACTCTTACCAACTACTAGGTCATCTCCTATCAAGAGCCTTCAAATATTTTATGCTAAAGGGTTTTAAGGCTATGGCTTGGTTGAATCAGTCTGTGGCTAATTTACTGTAAGATATTTTAATTGTTAAAAAGGCAGGAACCACATTTACATAAGTCCCATGGTTTAGAAAGATCCCTGTTGAGGAAATCCATCACAAATGCTGGACAATAAATTACAAACAAAGAAGTATAAGTAGTAACATGCTGAGGAGGGATAGATAGAATAATAAGTATCATAGTGAATGAAATTTTCAGCAACAGAATAAGGACATTATGCTGATGTACACTGCTGTGAATATTCAGTTGACCTAATATTTTTCTAAATTGCAAAAGATCTCAAATATATTTTCCAATACAACTTGCTTTTATACAAGTCACAGAATTATAAACAGAGTATTTAGAATCATGCCCCTAGGTCTTTGCATTTAAATCTAAATCCAAAGAGTGTTCCAGTTCAAATTTAAGCTCCATAAGCACCCTTTTTAAAATAAAATGGATTTTACGTATATATTTGTTTTAGATAATTTTATACTCAACACATTTAGCAAATTCATGATGCTTACAAAAATAACAAAATTATTTTGCATCCTCTATTTTCAATCTGTGGGAAGTCTATCTAAGGGCCCAATCCTTAATCTACTGATGTCAATGGGAGTTTTGCCATTGATGTCAATGCATGCAGAATTGGGCCCCTTATTTCTTCCATTCATAGTGCATTCATTCTTGAAACGCTTATTTGGGATTATTGAAACAATCATTTTCTTACCATTGTGCCAAAATACATGTCAATATTAGACACTGTTGTTTAGGAATGAATAAATCTGCATTTTGGACAAACAGTTTCTTACAGGACATTCTCATTTGAAATGCATTGAAAAGAAAAACAAAAATCTCTAATTAATGTACAAGTCTAATCACCATTCTCCACATGGAACAGTAATTTTTCACTGTTCATTTGCTTGGTGTAATCTCCAAACTGACATAACAGAAAAGCAATGGCCTATAAATCTGCTCTCATTTGTTTCTTTAATATTCATATTCCATTGAACTACAGCTGCTTGTTGCTACAGTCTATTACAACATGCAAAAGTGTCGATAAAAATACTATGAAAGGCAAGATGTGTTTCTTCATGGCTCTGTGTGCCATTTATTTTGAAAAAAAGACAATAAATGACTCGTGGATTGTCCCTCAGCTTGCTGCATGCTGGGTGATTAGTGATTAATTACCTTGCTGCAAATTGACATGGCACAAGAAAACTGACACAGCCCTGATTAATTAACTTTTTATGTGAGACAGATAGCTACAAAACATTGTGGCCTGTAACTGAATCCCTTTACACAACATCACTATATAAAAGTTTCAAGGCAAACCCAGATTAGTCCAAAGCTTCACCATAAATGTTGCATAGGTTTTAGTTTTAAGGGTATATTTCTGACAACTATGTACATATTTCTCAAAATAGCAGTTGTGAGAGCTATTGAAGGAACCATCTGAAATCTACAGTGTTGCTCCATTACACACACACACACACACACACACACACACACACACACACACACACTCACACACACACACACCAAATATGATATGATTTCCATACCAGATCACACCATTGATTCTTCAATCCAATACAATGCCCTCAGCAGATATATAGTTGACTTTTCAGCAGAAGGCAACCTCCTACTCCTTAATACAGCTAGCTTTCTGTTGTACATAAGAAGGGGTTTTCTTCCTGACACTTGGGACAAACAACTGGTGCCATGAAGCTTAATAACTGATTAGCCTTATCTTATTATTATCCAACTCCTTTTAAAAATCCAATTACTTAACTACTCCAGCAATGACTTGCACATGCTGAATAGCTCCATTGAAAGAAAAACATTTATTTATATTTGTTCTAAATGTATATAGTATTAATTTCTCTCTCCCTCTCTCTCCCCTCCCACCCCCATCAAAAATAACAGCCACAGGAGTCATTGAATACTGACCCTATCATGTCTTGGGAATACCTTTTGAACCATGGAGCCACGTCCAGTGACCAGGGCCAGAAAATAAAAATCAGTCTATGCTACTAGCACTCCTATATGTCATATCTCTTTTACACTGTGTTAAAGTAAATGAAATCTTTGGAGAAAATGTGGCCACATGAATTCCTCAGTCAAATGGGAAAATGCACTTTTTATTTAAAAAAAAAAAGAAGACACCAAGATACTAAGGGGCAGATGAGAAAATTGAGCATGTCACAGACCTCTGTAACAACACAAAGGTATGTCACTTGTATCAGTTAGCAAATGGCATAGTTGGAGATCTGCCTATTTATGGTATAGTTGATGATAAAGGCAAAGCAAGGTTATTGTAAGAAATGGACTTGACATTGCAAAGAACTGTGGATATTCGTGTTTCACAAAAGAAAATGCTCACAAACACTGAAGTGAAGAAATGGGGTGCATTTAATAAAAAATGAGTACCAAGGAATCCATAATGAAAGGATAAACAAACATCAAACACTAGATTTTCTGCAGTAAATGTGGAAACACACAAAATATCACAAAAATCTCCAGCATACATGGTGGAGTGTCATATATGTAATAAATGCAATTTTTAAAGTGTGTGCATATTGCCAAGAAACAAAAGCAAAATGCATTCATTAGGAGGGTAAAGATCTGAAGATGATAATGCAGAAACAGTTTTTTCTTGGATATACAAATATATAAAAATACAAATATTCTCAAATATACAAAACAAGGTTTTAAAACGGATGTGTTTGAGATCCTGGAAATAAATACTGAATTTCAAAATAGATATTCTGTATTGCCCTCTAATTTTCTTAGATATGTTTACATGCCCATGAATCTCTGTAAGGTATTGAATTCCTTCCATTTGTGCAATTGCCTCTTTTTGTTTGTTGTTGCTCAAGCCAAAACTCCTTTGTTACTATGTATGTATTATGTCTTACCTACATAGCTAATCTCATTCAGCTTTTTCTGGCATTTGTTTCTGTTTAATTTAAAGTTCTTTGCTTTGGCACACTGCAGAATATTATGCAGTCCTTCATTTTGTTATTCGTAATTTTTGCCACAGATCAGCACACCGTCACCAGTTTACTTCCACCCAATCCAGATCCTCGGAGATCTCAAACATGAAGCAACATTATACCTTAGGTGCTGATGCAATCCCGAAGGAAAATTACTTATACAATGTATCTACCAAAAGGAGAGTTTTGCACTAACTTTATCACCTCAGACCCTCCAAAACACTCGGCTTGCATCCAGACTAGCAAATATTTTTTGCATTTTGATATATAGACATGATTTCATCAACTGTTCTCTTGGAGTAGCACTCATGCTTGATGGTCTTATTCAAATCTTCTGGATCTGTACAAATCCTTAACTTGCTTGGTTTTAGTAAGTGGCCATACTGTTAACCAAGTCACTTGGTGCTTGTATTTTCTCAGTAATATGTAATTTTGCTATATGGTTACATTCAATTTTTATTTTAATTCTCAGTGTTAATGAGATTTTACATGGTACACATTTTTTGCAGCATCTGGGATCTATATCAATGTGATGTATAATATCATTATTGCATTACAGTCTATTAAATATATCATCCAAATCTTTTACAATTGTTTTTACATTCAGGTCAGTTGGCAAGTTATATATCCATCTGTATTTGAAGACTGAGATTTAACTCAAGAACACATAAGGCTTCAAGTTTCTCTATTTCAAACTCCAGGGAGTGGTATCTGTCTTTACACAATGTAGGTTTGCCTCATGAATTACGTTAGTTGACTTTAACATTGAGCAGTCATTAATAATTTTCTAGTCACTTGCTGTGATTACGTAACACTCCAGCGCCAATGGAACTGCAGTGAATGGCAAGAGAAAAATCTTTTGGGAATTGAAAAAAGAAAAAAAAATACAAAACTTCAGCACAGAACCACTGGTACTGAAATATGTTGAGACGAGAATTCAAGATCTCAACTGATGAAAAATTCACATAGGTTGAACTGTCTTGCAAAATGATTGCCCAGTGGCTTATGCTGCCAAAGGACAGACTAAAACACAACAGAACAGGGGTTCTCAAACTGGGGGTCAGGACCCCTCAGGGGGTCACGAGGTTATTACATGAGGGGGGTTGCAAGCTGTCAGCCTCCACCCCAAACCCCGCTTTGCCTCCAGCATTTATAATGGTGTTAAATATATAAACAAGTGTTTTTAATTTATAAAGGGGGTCACACTCAGAGGCTTGCTATGTGAAAGGGGTCACCAGTACAATAGTTTGAGAACCACTGCAACAGAACTACCAGACTGAAAAAAAGGAATTCTGTCAGTTTTATTACTACACCTCTACCCCGATATAACACGAATTCGGATATAACGCGGTAAAGCAGCGCTCTGGGGGGCAGGGCTGTGCACTGCGGCGGATCAAAGCGACAGCGTGTCAGGACACGCTGCTCTGAGTGGCATGTTAAGGGTGCCGGGGCAGGGCCAAGGGGTTGGATAGGGGGCAGAGGATCTCGGGGGGCGGTCAGGGGACAGGGAGTAGGGGGGAGCCACAGCCCGAGGAGAGGAGCTGCAGTGCAGGGGAACGTCACACGGGCTCCAGCCGGCACTGAGAAGTTGGGGAAGACTGGTCCACATGGGGGAAGTTGCGGATCCAGGGCAAGGAGAGGTGCCCGTCCTAGACGGTGCCATGCAGGTGCCCCGTCCCAGTGCTGGAGGGCTCGGCACACAGCGGGCCCAGCTGGCAGGCTGCGCCCCGCTCGCAGTAGCACCGGGCGGGCTCTCTGGGTCCATAGCGCCGCACTACCTGCCCACAGTCAGGGGCTCTGTGCGCCTCGGGGGGCTGCTGGCCACAACGTCCTCTCCGGAGATGGGCTGTGCGGGGCTCTGCGGAGGAGGAGAGATGGGCTGAGCGTGGGCTGATGGATCACCCTCCTCTGGCACCGCGTGGGCACAGAGCGGGGACCAGGCACACACGGGCACCTCGGGCGAGGCTGCCCGCCCTGCTCCCCCTTGCGGGGTCAGCCGCTGCGCCGGACTGGGCGCGCTCCGCGGACAGGGAAGCAGCCATCGGGCCAGTTCCCCCTGCCCCACCCCCGCGGGGCTTGCCTCAGATGATGTGGTCAAGCAGGTGTGAGCGCTTCCGTATGCTAGCTCCCCAGGTTCTAGCACCTGTCCTGGTACGACGCGTGGCTCAGAGTGGGAGTCCTGGGGGTGATTGTGGGGGGGGGGTTGGATGGGTCGGAGGTTCTGAGGGGTCAGTCGGGGGCGGGAAGTAGGTGAGGGTCGGATAGGGGGTGGGGCTATTTGCTGACTATTAATGGAGATGCTCGAGGCCAAAGCAAGTTCGATATAACGCGGTTTCACCTATAACGCGGTAAGATTTTTTGGCTCCCGAGGACTACGTTATATTGGGGTAGAGGTGTACTGTGGGCAATTTCATGGACATGTTTTTGGGCAGACACCAGGCAAGGTAGAAACAGACCATAAACAGTTGGAAACCACGTTATAGAGACTTATCATGCAAATAACTATGCAGACTTCAAAAAAGGGATCATGAAATTGCAAAGGTACTCATTAAAGTGAAAATACAAATCCTGTAAGGAGTTTCATACAGAGAACATGCTTTTAAGGACAAGTATAAATAATGAAAGTAAGATGATACAAAAGGAGGAGTCTGAAAAATACAACTCAAGTTCTACCTATTTCTGAAACCAAATTTGACAGGCTCAGATGAGAAGCACTAACTTACGTCAATGTGGTCATTGAAACCCATTCTTTGACACAACCCTTACATCTGTTAATTCTTATCCTGTTGTAAATACCTCAAGGCTGCACTTACATTTTATTATGAATGAAGCTGAAACAGCGGCCAGATCCGATAATAAATATACCTGTACAGGAAGAGCTTTGCCAGACTGAGCAGATTCCAACAGATGCTGGTTATTGATGCACAGAAAAACGTGTCACCACCTAAGATTTGCAGTCATATCCCTCCTGGTAGGCCAAGGCAAGCAGGCAATACCTGCATCCTCTGCTGACAAATACTTAATGCCTTCCTCAGAGATGGCTCCCTGCCATACATCGTCAAAAACAGAATGGTCTCCCCAGTCCTCAAGGAACCAGCACATGGAGCAAAAGGCCCCACCAACTTCCAGTGTCACAACTCTTAAAACTCTACAGATATCCTGGACCCTCCCAATCTGGCTTCAGACAAAGATTCAGAACTAATCCAGCACTGATAGGCAAGGGACGGGGGGATGACAATCATGCTGATTCTTCTCAACTTATCAATCACCTTTGACACTGTTGATCATGAGATGCTGTGGACCCACTGGAAGGATTCAATGGAAAATGCTATGTTGGCTACATTCATTCCTTTCCAATTTCTCCAAAAATGGAGAGTTGCTTCTCCTCTCTAAGAACTCCTGTACTATGTGTGTCATACAGTTCTCAATCCTACATCATTCCTAGTCACCATCCACTTACTGCCATTAAAAGAGCAAACAAAGAAAGACGATATGGGCTGTAATCCAAACAATATGCTGATCACATACAGCAGTATGTAACTTTTTCATCCAGGCAGAAACCTCTATGTTACACACAGCACAATGACTGGGAAATACTGGAGTATAGATAAAGACCAGAGTGTCTTAAATTAAATACAGGAATGACTAAAGCATTGCTTATCAAAAGAGCTGATTGGTTCTGTAGAACTGGTAAGCACCACCCCCATCTACTTCAGTCTGGCCACTAAGATTCAAGGTCATGCTCGATGCATCAGTTAAGTCTTTAAAAGCACCTTCTTCCTCCTGCAGCTAGTAAGAAGGCTCCATTCTCTTTGATAAACACTAGGCCATAGTAGTAAAGCAACTTATCCAAGCTGGAATATTAAAACCCTATCTGCCTTGGTCCACATAAGAAATTAAAGAAGAAACTACAGCTAGTTTACAATCCATCAACTTTCTCCCAAGTGGAATTCACCAAAGAAACCGTATCACATCAGTGCTCCACAATGTACAATGGCTTCTCTGTAGTGATTCATGCACCTTTAACTGACTCGTACACTCCATTCACTAATCTATCTTCTCTGGGAGCACTTCTACCATTCTATACTTCAACAGAGTGTCAAAGGCCAACAGTTTTAAAAACAATTAACCTGCCAGATAAATGTTCCCAAATGTGAAATTTCCCCAAAAATTTGCTTAGCCCCAAGATCCAAATCTTAGGATGGGCAGTATTCATCCCTGTACTAGTCACAAGTTTAAGGTAGGATATCTGGTGAATCATTGGGAGGTTTATTCCATTAGAAAAGGAAATTTTCAGCTTTCCAATGGAAGAGATAAAATATGTTTAAAATATAGCTCTGATAATAATTATGATATAATTATATTATAATAATATAGGTCCTTAAAAGTGTGAGATGATTAGGTATGGAAAATCTAGTTGATATCTTTTAGATGCTTCTAAAAAATATTAGTTATGTTTCTCTCTCGTTTGAATGCTTTTATTATTGCACTCACAGTAACTAAGGTACCTGGCTTTACAGAGAGACAGATGATAAAAAAGTTAAAACTCTCTAAAATATTTCAATTTTTTTCTGTAAAATATGTATCACATACAGAATACACAAAGATATAGCATAAAGGCTTCATTGTCACTCAGTTGGGATGAAAGATTAGAATATATAGTATACATGCATATTATATCTGTGTGTGAGAGACGGTGTGTTTTGGGGGGTTGTTTTTGTTTTTTAATATAGGTTTTATTAGGATTAGTTTGGGATGGTGTCATGGGTGAATCTGGCAGCTCATCTACAGAAAAGGGTTTCCTTTAACTTCAAGCACTGCTTAAATTAGCTGGCATGCAGAAAATGCAAGGGACACAAAGATCTTTAACATTTTGAAAATTTATAAGAGACAAACTGCCAAATCCTGTTCACATTTATGTACATATTCTGGCCATTCAGGCTCTGCACCTGAGTAAGGATTTTCCTCATTATCTGATATGACAGCTTCCTCCAATGTATTGTCTACATTGAACTTCACAAAAAACTAAGGTGCCTCTGTACCAATCACACTTCAACCTCCCTGGTCACTCAATTACAGATCTAAAAGTCGCAATTCTTCAACAAAAAAAGACTCCAACGAGAAACTGCAGAACTGGAATTAATTTGCAAACTGGACACCATTAAAATAGGCTTGAATAAGGACTGGGAGTGGATGGGTCATTACACAAAGTAAAAACTATTTCCCCATGCTAATTTCCTCCCTACTGTTACTTACACCTTCTTGTCAACTGTTTGAAATGGGCCATCCTGATTATCACTACAAAAGTTTTTTTTTTCTCCTGCTGATAATAGCCCACCTTATTTGATTAGTCTGGTTAGAGTTGGTATTGCAACACCCATTTTTTCATGTTCTCTGTGATATATATATATATATATCTTCCTACTGTATTTTCCACTGCATGCATCTGATGAAGTGGGCTTTAGCCCACGAAAGCTTATGCCCTAATAAATGTGTTAGTCTCTAAGGTGCCACAATTACTCCTTGTTCTTTTTGCTGATACAGACTAACACGGCTACCAATCTGAAACAAGAGAATCTAAGGATCTTTTTGCCATTACAAAGAATTATGATTGTAGAAATCAAAGTAAAGCACTCTGCAAAATGTTCTTCACAATGGTATGAGCTGAGCTGATTGATTTCTCAAACAAAAATGTAAACATGCATTTACAGCCTCCGGAGACTCAACACACAGCACAATGGTGTAAACTCCCCTGTTATGGTAAACGAAGAGGCAATACAAAGCAGAAGATTTTATCATGATAGGCAGGGATCCAAATTGTATGTAGCATGGGCCTCATTTGTTCCAGTGTAAATCTGTAGCAGCTCTATCACAGTTACCACTATGTAAAGCTAGTATGAAAAGACAATCAGGTCCTGTAAGTGAAGAATTATATCTCTAACTAGGAATGTGAATAACCTATGAGAGCTGACAATCAAGTTTCAAGAAGATATGGTTACATTACTTGGCTTTAAATGTGCAAAGAAATTTAACTGTATTTAATATTCTAACCATGATTTTTATTGTAATTATTTATTCCTCTCACCTGTCGAGTCTTTTAATAAACATATGTTACATTTATATGCAATAAAACTTCTTACCATAAGAAGAAAAGGAACAGAAATCAAACCCATAAGAAAGATACTCTCCCCCCCCCCCCGCCTCAGTCTGCCATGCCTTCACCCCCTCCTCCTCCAAGTCCCTCCTCCAGGAGTGGCGCCAGGGTTTTTGGCGCCCTAGGTGGGGGTCCTTCCGCGCTCCCGGTCGTTGTCAGCAATTCTGTGGTGGGAGGGGGTCCTTCCATGCTCCCGGTCTTCGGGGCAATTCGGCGGCGGGTCCCAGAGCGAGCGAGCGAAGGACCCGCTGCAGAATTGCCGCCGAAGACCTGGAGCGCGGAAGGACCCCCTGACGCCGAATTGCCGCCAAGGGCGGCAAAATGCCGCCCCCCCAAATCCTGGTGCCCATGGCGACCGCCTAGGTCGCCTAAATGGAAGCACCGGCCCTGCCCTCCTCAAAACTGACTTCTTCCACAACGCCTTTCCTCCTTAGTCCTCTCCTCAGGCGACTGTTATCACTTGACAACTGAAAATCTTTACTCCTTTAAGATAGAAAAAAAATCCAAACAAAAATGGTGGAACCACTAAGAAGGTGCGCTGAACTTCACCTGGTCAAACCAGTTGATTTCATCATTTCCCATCCTGCCTCATCTCAATGCCTCTGGTGTCTATTTCTGTTGCCTATCTAAACCATAAGATCTTTGGGGCAGAGACCTTTTCTTCATACTTCTTTGTAAAGTGCCAAGCACACTGTTCGTATAGTGCCAACAAGTATTAATGCAAACACCATTTGCCCTCCCCAAGGGCTGGAACCATGTCCTGGAGTACAACTGTCCCTCTTGGGGGAGGTGGGTGCAATTTTCATTCCATTTAATAAGTTTTATGTTGGTTTTATAAATAATATATTTGGAAATCCGCGGTGTTACTTCTGATTCACCGTAGTGTAACTTAGCTCAAGATCTGCCCCTGGGTCTGAAGCATTGGCCAAACCATGTTCAAAACCACTTTTATATCAAAGACACCCTAATTCCAACATCTCTGTCTGCAAATGTTAAAGTGTGGCAGGGGAATGTAATGTAAAATGTAGGAAAATATATAAACATTTGGGAAACTTGAAATTGATGAAAGTGTTTGATTTACAGAATCAGACCATACAAGGGAATTATTCAAACATTTTCAATGTTCAAACATTTTTATTTTTATTTTCATATTCACTCAGTATGAAGCATTTTAGTGTATGACCCATGCAAAGAATTAAGTTCTTTTCACATTATTCCTGGTTACCACCAGATGATTTTTTCAAGCCATAAATAAATGCAATGAATTAATTCAAGAGACACATCAAAGATTCCTTAGTTACTAAATGTGCAGTAATGAGGTTTTGGCACTGTGGAAGTGATGTTTGTGATCTGCCTACTAAAATGTATTGACAATTCCCTATGGGCAGGATTTTTGTAACATTTCATTTAGCAAGGGAGAATGAATCTCAATCCTATAGTGTTTAACTTGGCAGGTCTGCAGAAGTTATGTGCAAAGGGTCTTTTTGTTGTTTGAATGAGCAATACAAGGCAAACAAAAACACAAAGTTGAAAATACAATGCTGTACTACTATACCTATTAAATTAGATTAAGTGATTTGCTATAATCTATTACTTTATCAGAACACGAAGCAGTTTTAATTTAGCTTTTAGGCAGTAAAAGTAGACCCATAATTATGTAATGCTCCACTTTAAATCCTTTTTGATCTACACACCAGTCCACAACTACTTACTGAATAGTCTCTTCCCAACTGAAAACCATGTCAGATAGAGTGGGACAAATTCAGTCATGGTGTCATTTCAATGAAGTCAATTTGGGCTGAATTTGGCCAATTATGTCTTAAAAACAAACAGTACAAATACACAGATCATCTGCTTCAAAAGCACAAAAGCCAAACAATCTTGAAGTCTCAGAGGAATGCAACCATCATCACAATGTACACTATTATGTAATTACATGTGAATGGCAAAGAAAACATGAAAACTGAATTAAGGCCAAATTTCTGCATGGAATGCCTCCATACATTCCATACATACATACTCCATACATTCCATACATACATACATGAAATACATTTAAAATTACCTTTTTTAAAATTTCTTCAGACTTTCCCAACCGTGTGAAATCTTCTTGGTATTTCCTGAGTCATGGAAGATATGCCAGAAGTAGACATTATAAATACCAGTGGTCCTACTGCAACCCATGGTAACAGAGATGCCACAGAATGCATCATTCTGGGGTATCTTCAGAGATGCAGGAAATATCAAGAGGATTTCACAAAATCAATATTCTTTTAAAGTTAGTTAAATTTTATTTCTGTGCCGAGTGAACGACACACACTGGCGATTTCGGTTATAGCTGGGTTTCATTTAATGTTCAGTTTTACTTTACAGTTAAAGTGGCCTAATCTCCCATTCATGCACATGGGATTTATGCATGTAGCTCCCCTTAGTACTAATAGGAATTCCCCACATTTGTTCCATGTGCATCAACAGGGATCTTGCAGTTTCCAGTTTTAATGATCCTCCACTTACTATTCACAATAAAGCCTCTGTGAAGAAACAAATAAGATAGATAGATAGATACATTTTGATTACATTATGTATATCTATCTATCTATAAAACATAAAAAAGACATGGTACATCACTTTAATAGAGTAATGCACAAACAAAACAAAATCATCAGTACTGAAGCTTTTTATAACCTGATTTATTTTTTAGACTTTAATTTAGGATTTTCTCCCTCTACTGAAATCTGATGAATAACTTAGAATAAAAGATAGTCTCTAATGCACCAGGACAGATTTTAAAGTAGTGGAAGGCATTTTCACGATCCACTTAAGAAAACTTAAGCATTAAAAATATCTCCTATCAACAATATCATAGGACCAAAGGTTTCCGGGGAATTTCTTGAAACAACTGCCTTCCCACCTTTCAAAAACATCTCATCTTTGCCTTGTTGTTTTCTGGTTTCTTGTAAGCTAAAATCCCAGGGCAACATAGTTTATTGTTTTAATATCTGTCTGACACAAAACAAAAGTATCCTCTGGTGACTGCTTATCTGTCATATGTATTTCTGTGAAAGAAGGATCAAGACAAATAAGATGTTTTGGGGCATATCATGGGATTGTAGGTTTGGCATTGATTGAATTTTGCTTTTTTTAAAAAAAGCTAACAAGGTACAAATTTGAAAAACACCATCTATATTTATATTAAGGACAGGGATTTTAAGAGTATTGGGCACTAAATGTTTTAATATTAAATGTTAAACACTGTTTATTTTATTCCGAACAAAGAATGAACAATGAAGTAGTCCACAAATGGGGCAAATAAAGTGAGGAAAAA
Organism: Emys orbicularis; assembly: GCF_028017835.1. NCBI lineage: Eukaryota > Metazoa > Chordata > Testudines > Emydidae > Emys > Emys orbicularis. The sequence goes on from NC_088692.1 coordinate 28,016,091, forward strand.
AAGAATGTTCATAATTAAAACAGCTAAAATAGAAGAATCCCATTTTAGTGACACAATGGGCTGTAAACTTTCTTTCTATTAATTGAACTCAATGTAATGACATTTTCTATATTGGAATGAATAACTAGTGATCTGGAAATTCATTTAGACCATTAGTTTAATTACAGAAACTGATGGAAGTTTTATCAGACAATTACGTAAAGAACAAGAACAATGTGGGTCTGATTTATAAGCATTTGTACCACCTAAATCATTTTTGCTGAATTCCACTACACTACTCCACACAAAACTGCAATCAATATATCAATTAAAAAGTATGCTGCCAACTTCAAATGCCCTTGAGTATGATAAAATAGAATACATGAATAGATTATTTTTGCATTCTGATAACATTTTGCTTCTTTTAAGTCTGTCACTTCGTTAAAGATTTTTTTAATCAAAAATGAAAATTGGCATGTGCGTTTTGGAGCCCTTAAGCTTGCTTATGGATGATGAAAAAATTCCAATATTCAGTATATGTTATATAACAGAAATAGTGTCCCCAGTTCCGCTCTCATTGAAGTCAATGGCAAAACTCTCTCATGGGAGTGCAAAACAAGTGGAAGGGAGCTCCTGGTATTCCTAGATACACACTCTAGGTAAGAGCTTATAGCATTTACCATTTATATGATCAGGGCCACTGAGAGCAGGTTCGGGCCCCAGTGAAAAAAAATTTTCGGGCCCCCCCAGCAAGGGCGGACCGGCTAAACAGGGCCGTCGGGGCGGGGGGGAAAGCCGGGCCCCGGGCCCCCTTCCGGACCGCCGGGCCCCAGTAATTTGTACCGGCTTCCCCTCCCCCCCCCGCCCTCTCGTCGGCCCTGCATATGATAAATATGGAGGATGTCTGGTATTCAGTGGTTACAGATCCAGGTATGTGGTATATACAATCTCTTCAGTCCTAACTCTCCTCTGGTGCATGTACAGAGCTCCTGCTGAGAATACAAGAACTGCACGTGCACATCAAAGGGCACAATTTGGCCAGGTATTCCTATGTATGCACATGAAACTAATGCAAAGCTTAATGGTTTATAGCTTTTGGGTTGGATTTTCAAAAGCGCTCAGCTTTGGTCCAACTTTGCTTCCATTGAAGTCAATGGCTTATGTCCGAGTGTCTTCCATGGGAGTAGAGTTTGGCCAACTCTAAGCTTTTTCAAAAATCCCACCCCCTGTTATCGGATGGGATCTTTGCTACAGCAACCGAGCTAACAGGCCAATTTTAGTAGATGCAGGGGTTATGTCAGTTGGCTGCTCCCTAGAGTACAAATGTTTTCTGTTGGTAGCTGCTGCTCCTTTCTGTAGACTGACTGTTTTCCCACCCTCTTCCCTGTGTTTTGGCTTCAATGTGCAACTTATTTTATTCCATTCACTACACAGTGAAACCTGTACTAAAGACTGAGCACTTGCAATATGCAATTCCTTGTCTTGAACAAACATTTTAACACTTCCATATCTGGTGTACTGACTACCTCATTTCTATGATCTGTCTGCAAAGAACGCAAAAAATATCTGTGAAAGTCATCAATAATACCAGAGATTTCTTTCATTCACTTGTGGAAAGGTCATAGATATGGTGGAAAGTTCACCAACTCCAATTAAGGGGATGCTGGACTTGCTCCAGAAACAATGGTGCTTCGGAACTTCATTCCCTGTGATAGATAGGTAGTTGCACAGGATGATATACCAGTCATATCTGCATGCAGTTAAAGGAGCTTCTGGAATTTGTACTATGGATTGGGATTGTCATTGTCCCTTTTGTTTGGCCACAGCTGTTGAGTTCTTAATGCTGATGTTGTAGATCATGATGATTATGCTTTAACTCAATGAAACTACATGCATTTTAACAAAGTAAATATGGTGGCAATTTATTTTATTTCCTTTTTTTTTAAACTTATTACTTTTATGTTTAAAATATCAAGTATATAGGATAAAATTGGAGCCTTCACTTTTAGTGTGTGTGTCTGTGCATATGCGTATATAAGCGTACTTAGCTAGATCTTATCCTGCATTAGGGCAATTTTGAGCTTTTTAGAATCATCCTCCACTAACTTGGGGGTTACACAAGGGCAAAAAATATCCAATATATTTTTTCATATTTTAAACATAATATAAACCTGTTTAAGGCTAATTGGGCAGCTTCCACATGAGAAACAGTAGGGAAGAGAGGCATGAATACAAAGTGAATTCATTTATAATTCAAATGAATATTTGTGTTTTTTTTATAGTCTTTGCCCAGTTCTAATAGTAGAGTCTATGAGGAACAAATAACATAGCTGTCAATTATAGGCTACCTTAGGCACTTTTTTCTACAGTGTTATCAAAAGATCAGATACTCTCCTAGGGCCCAAACTTGAGGCAGTTCCGCTTGTTGAGCAGCTCTAGTATTTGGTGATTAAAGAGAGACTCCGGGTTCTGCATCTCATTTTCCATTATGTAGAAGCTTTTTAAGGAGATGAAAGTCTCCTCTGGAAACACTAATTTTCTGAAGTGGGGAGGAGTGAGAGGAAGAGGGGCTCAAATTTAGTCACAAAGAGCCAAATTCTCTGCTGCACTAAGTTCCTGTCAGTGCTGCCGCGAGGCTCTGCACCACAGAGAAGTTCAGTATGGTTCCCTGACTCTCTGCTTGGTCTCAATCTAGGTTGCAGCAATCTTTTGACTGCTCTAATCATGGCAAGAGATCCTCCACGGCTGCACTCAGGCTACTTCTTCTCCTGCCCCTTACTCACATACTGCGCTGGGTTGGTATTGGAGGGTAGTGTAGAAGCCAACTATGACAACTGTACTCCTGATAGGGATTCTCCTATGCTGGGGGAATCCCCAGCAGAGGAGATAGGGCCAGATTCCTTTTTGTTTGCATACGTGATCAAATTAGGATATGGATGCTATGTTATTTCCATTACAAATGATTCACTTAATGATTATATGCCCTAAAAAGATCTAGCTTTAGGCCCATCCTGTATTCAAACCTATAGGAGTAAAGGAGATATAAGGCACCCCTTTTATTCCCTTCTGCAGTTGTGCTATACATCACTTCCTGTGCGCAGGAGAAGCAGGTTCTGCAGACTGATTTGCAGTACGTTGCACAAGTGGGTAGGAATGGTTGGGGGAGGCAGAGCCTTGATTCTTTCCCCCTTTATACCCATCAGTGTAGTTACACCATTGGAAGGGTACACACGCTTCCTGGGAGCATCGGGCACACTAGGAGGGAGAATGTGACTCAAAAGTCTCACTCTTCCTCGTGGGACTGCTCAAGAGACAGCCTAAGACGTATTGCCTCTTGCTACAAGCTAGCTCACAAAGTGACCAAATGGAGAATAAATTTAACCAAATTCAGAGAAAGGCATTTTACCACCATTTTTCTTTTCATTCTTTTGTGATAGCTAAATGCAAAGGTCAATAAGTAAGTTTAAATTTAAAAAGGAAAATGTAAAGACAACAGCATTTTTAGAGATGGAAGCTGAGATTTTCCAAAGTGCCCAAAGGATATGGATTCCCAACTTCCACTAAAATTAACCATGTCCAATTCTCCCTGGCATCTTTGAAAATCTCAGATGACTGTCCTCCTTCAGTGTTTAATGTGATAACAAATTTGCAACTTCCACTATTTTAAGGGGGATAAAATCATTGTAATTTATCCTGAAATATTACCCATTTATAAGAATGGTAACAAATAGCAGCACAGGGTGATCAAATCACAAGTCTTAAAGATTATTGAAAGATGAGGATTGTAATGCTGCTGTCTACATGGAATGACAGTAATATAATTGTTAGCCTTTTTAAGGTTAACACTGATGTGTCTATTCTCTTTTCAGGAAAGTATTTTATAGAATTGGACCAGATTAGAAGGATAGGAGTTGCTGACCAAAATAAATACACATTCAAGTAATGTATTGGAGATTAAATTTACACCTTACGTATTTTATTTTTTAAATATAGGACCCAATACAAATGAAGGTGTGTTATTTCTCCTTATTAGAAAAGCTTACTAGAAATATGCAACAAGTTTCAAGTACTGCAACAACAATAGTAATTAAAATAATTTAATTTTAACAGCTCTGCAATTATAATCCTGTAAGGAAAACTATGTTCTGTCAATACTACTAACAGGGAAGCAAATATGGTGACATGCAGGCATGGAGATTCAGCAAAATAATAGTGATTTGTACTGAAATGATTAGTTGCAATCTCTGTTCTGAACGTTTATGTTGAAGACTGGCCAGTGGGAGGCAAGTGGGAAAGGTATCTGGTATCTTGCTTATCTAACCTAATTGAAAACAAGGGGGAGTTTGTTAGTATACCATCTTTCCAAGACACATCACTCCTGAATGAGTTACTTTGGAGATATTTATTTTGAGAGCTAAAAACGGAGCTTAGTTTGGCCATGCAATGACTAACTTAGGATTTAGTAACACTGCAAATATTTGAAAGATGTAAATACCAAACACAGAGAGGATTTATTTAGGGTGGAATATGGGCATAAGTTGGAGTCTTGGGGCTAAAATTAAGAAAGGGAATATTAGGAGTGAATCGCAGGAAAACTTCTAACAGTGAGATGAATTAGGTACTGGATAGTTCTCTGATGAATGTGGCCCAATTACTCAGGACATTTAAAACAAAATGGGATAAAACACTAGCAATGTATTGAAGGGAATAATCTTCAAATAGCAGGGAAACAGAATAGTTGACATCGTAGGTCTTTCTCATCTCTAACATAACACAAGGCATAACACCGTTGGAAAAAAATCTGCTTGGGAAAAATAGCATTAGATATTTTCCAGTATAAATGTAGTGTGGTTAGATGATCTCTGGACTATTTGTCCCTATTTTGCAATACTTCATATACATTAAATTACTTTATCATTCATTGGTAAGGACTTGCTTAGGGGTTATTGTACACATTTCTGTAGTAGTAGTAGCAGCAGCAGCAATAGTGATAGTGTTGTTCACTGCCAGTGACAAAACAGCAGCACAATTGTGATGATGCAGCAACATAACACCCCCCCCACACACACACACACCCCTTTTTCCTAGAGAAAACTCTGATATTCTGCCATTCAGCATTGGAAATAAGTATATAATTTAAAGAAGCAATGCTAAATATTTAATTTGATTTATTATAGTAAAGATGCCTCATTGCAGCATTGGTGTCCAGAATAGTCACTCCTCCACTTGCATTTTTGCAATGAACACCATCTGACAAAAATGACCCCAAACAGCTAAGGGTAAGCATCTTCTATAGGGAGACATCACTGGTGAGGAATATATAGAAGATGCTACTGCTCATCATGTTGTAACAAGTCAGATAAAGAGGAATCTGGTCTACCAGAACAAGCAGGAGTTCCTGTTGACTTTGTAATCATACACTTGATATTTTAAGGATCATTTCACTAAATGGTAGGGGTTGTTTTATTTTCTTTGAACATTTTGGTAGTAGCACCAATGTAAACAATCAATATTACTACTACTGCTCTCATTAGGTCCTTTTTTCACCCAGATCATATTCAGAACTGATATCATCATCTTCATCATCACGAGACACAGTATTGTCAGAATTGTTTCCACTTCTGCTATAGGATTTTAGAGGATTTGGAGACATTTCCATTACAGATGCATGTGCAGAAAAATGGAGGACAGCACAATACATAACTATTTTTATTGGGCCAGTTGTTTGTATATTCAGTATCCATTTGCACACAGCCTCTCTTTTATAGTCGGTGGCTTACATACTTTTCACCCCACCCCAGACAATTTGAAGGAAGATGCCATTTCTAAGGCCCATCCTGACACAAACAAGTGGTGGCAGGGTATGAGATTCTTGATTTCTTGCTTATTTCAGATTCAAAAAAGAAAATATTTGACTTTGTCAAAAATTAGTGTGTCCAACAGTAATGGACTCCAAATATTAGTGTCACTACAGAGGTTTTGACCACTATAGTAGAATAGTATAATATTTTCTATTTACAATAATGATGATGTAAATAATGAATCAGTTGCTGAATTACCTGTAGAATTACTTAAACATGTTTATAAATATCACATTTACCTTAACAACAACTACTGGGGGCTTAATTCACATTTATCGGCTTTTGCCACAAAACAAAAATAGAGCCGTAACACTGGCTTACTTGTGGATGTGTATACTAGTGAACTGGGGGCACTGTACACGGGAGATCCCTCCTGGTTTGCCTGGCACAGCAGCACCCTGCCTACGAGAGAGAGAGAGAGAGAGAGAGAGAGAGAGAGAGAGGTATCTGGTTTTGGAACACTCAAACTAAACCTGTATTTTTATCCCAAAACGAAAATAAAGCCATAACACTGTGGAAGTACAGTGAAGCAGGGGCACTTTTTGCCCTTTGACTTCAAAACAGAAAGAGCCCCAATGAACACTTACAATCTTATATTAGAAAATCAAAACACAGATTTCCCCTCCCCCAAAATAGAAATATCCATTTTTATATGGGGAGGCTGGTGCAGGCTGTGTGCATTCCGTGCATGATGGCCCCTCAAGCAGTTATGCTGCTGTGCTTTATTGCAGCTGCTCTCTCTCAGTCTCTTTCCCCTGTATTTCTAAAGCAGAGGCTGCCTAATTAGCCCCGCTTTTAACTTAGGCAATGCAACCACCCACACCACCTTTCCTGAAAAGAGAGGCTGCTTGAACAAACACAGCAGATAAATCAAGCTGAAAATCTCATAAGTACTGATTATGGAACAGATTTGATCTCGGTCACACCAGTGTAAATTCAAAGTAGTTCCATTGACTCCACAGGTTTACTCGGATTGACACTGGTATGACTGAGAACAAAATATAACTACTACTTATTAAGTTTCCTGCACTTTTGGTATTGCCTGGGTCAGAAATATATGAGAATAACTTCTTGCAGTGGTATATCAAGTATATTGGCTGAATCCAAGAAGTGCAGAGGTACACAAAGGGCAGAAATTCTAAAAGGTTAATGAAAAAAAGTTAACCAAAGATTTTGCTTTGGGCAAAGATTCAGCTAGGTTTTTATTTTATTCTTTGATTTGGGGGAAATTGAGTCAATGCTCTGCCTAGTTCTACATTCCTACCTCTAGATCTGCCTGGGCAATCTTATATGAGGGACTGAATATTGACTAGACATGAAGAAAACTATCCTTTCACCTCTTGAAAGGACCAAGCCATGTCGGGAATAAGGCCCAGTATAGGGGTAGTACGAGGACATATGGCCTGTGCTACATCAATTTTGTAGTTATTGTAGATACTTCAGGCTTTTAGTATTGTGAATTTTGTGCCTTCATAATAACTGAATTCACTTTAAAAACTAAAATACATTGGGCCAATTTCTGCATTGATTTATAACCCATGCAACCCCACTGAGCTCAACAGGACAGATTTTGGACAAGAGTGTGAGTGACAAGTTGGGGAACCTGTCTTTAAACTTAGCAATTCTGGTTGATGTCATGAAATTGTTTTGATGGAGTAATTTTATCATGGAATGTCTTTATATGAACTGGAATTCACTGGCTGACAGGGTCTTCCAGACCAGGGTCAATGAAGAGTCATTAACCTTAATGATTGTGCTCTGACTGAACAATGGGTATACTAAGGAATTCACCTGAGTAAGGAAACAGTTTTCTCTGCAGAGAGCTGGTGAAACAGAGTGGAAAATCACCACCAGCAGAACAAAGAAACCAGATATTGGCAGAGCAAGACTGGAAGTTTGGGCAGAAGAGGAAGACATGGGCATGCTTTCATGGCAGGAGGGTCTGGTTTAACTGAGGAACCAGCAAAATTCAGAGAAAGCTAGCTGACCTAGAAAGTCTCCATGATTCTGAAGAGATGGCTCCTGGGCACACCAGAGGACTCTGCCTAAGCACAAAGAACTCTCCAGAGGAAACTGAGACAAGGAAAATGGATACAGGTGGGTTTATTATTTTGTCTAGTGCAGTGTGTCTCTTGTGCTGCTAAGTAATAATAATAATAATAATAATAATAATAATTAATGGAGATATCCCATCTCCTAGAACTGGAAGGGACCCCGAAAGGTCATCGAGTCCAGCCCCCTGCCTTCACTAGCTGGACCAAGTACTGATTTTTGCCCCAGATCCCTAAGTGGCCCCCTCAAGGATTGAACTCACAACCCTGGGTTTAGCAGGCCAATGCTCAAACCACTGAGCTATGTGTTAAGAATCCTGTGCAAAGCCTGAATGTCTGTTTGCTTTCACTATTATGCGCCCCTCAAGTGTTGAACTGTAAATCCAGAGCACACACATGGCTGGAGTTCTAGAAGAGAGTTCTTACACCATGGGGGGGGGGAGGGTGTAGGCTATGGAGGGGTCTGAGGGGGTCTGCACTAGTCCCAGGAGCTACGCAGTTTGACCGCAGGGTCCCAGCTCCCAGGGAGGGATACTAGACAGGAGAATAGGTGCACCCTCGGGGTGTGGAAAGACCCCAAGCCAGGGGCAGTGCCTGGACTCTGTTCAGACTCAGGAGGCTTAAAGCACATGGGGCCCCATGAAGTAGTCTCTAATCACAACTGCCTGGGGAATGTCCAGATCGAGGAGGAACTCTGCCACGGCTGTGTGTGTCAGATGGTGTCCTGTGTAGACAGACTTTTCAAAGTAAATCTAAATATTATGGATTAATTCCCACCAAAAGAAAATGCTAGATAGGTTTCCTATGTAGAATTTGGATACCCCCCTGAACAATTAAGAAGTATTCCAAACCTAAAGTCATGACCAGACCAAATTCTTTTTTAAAATTTATTTTTTTAACTATTAACCACCTCTAATTATTGGTTCCAGCTATGATAGGAAGCAGAAATACTTGGAATACTGTGAGAAAAAAACAATCCCTGTGATATAATCAATTTAGCAAAAACCAGGAAGTACTGGAAATCTCATGAGAGAACCTATTATCATTGTAAGTTTCCCAGCTCATGGGACTCAGTTAAGTAACACAACTTTTGTATATTTGTCTGAATTGAACATCCTTGCATTTTGTGATTCACCAATCACAAGTCTTAAAGGGATGTGATAAGGTCAAATTTGGCCCAAAACTTAGATTTTGTAAAAACAAGCTTATAAAAACAAAGACCAACTAAAATATAAAATCTAAAATTAATTTAAAATAAAAATAAAAATAAAAACAAGTGTAAACTGTGTTTAAACAAATAAATATTCCCATAGAGGGCCACAATTAAGCAAGGTATCCCTATTTAGGGTAGCACTTAAGTCAATGGGATTTATACATGTACTTAAGTGCTCTCTTGAATATGAATGTGTCGAACTGGTGTTTGCAATCTGGCTATTGCAATATTGTGCTACTGCAAGAACCTGAAAACAAAATTGACTAGAAACGATAAAGAAAAATGAAACGGATTAGTCTTTTCATCTTGTCCAAGGTGAGCAAAATGCAAAAAATAAATGAACAACATACACACAGGAAATCGGATTAGATATTAAAATTATTTCAGCCTTAATAACCTTAGCTAGTATTAGAAATACAAGACAGAAGATTTACTTTTTTAAATTAAAATATTTATAAACATGAAAGCATCCCTTTCATTTTCTTGCTTACAAAATTTTGATATTTGGATCCCATTCTATATAATCTATTAGCTCTCCCATCTATAATGTCTAAATTACCTTGATTCTGTTTTTTTCAGAGAATATCAAAGGTCCAGTCAACACCTTACCTCTTCTAAGTTGTCCATGATTAAAGAATTTTTTATCGCTGTTAGCTGCACTCATATAGATGAAGACTCTCTTGTTTTCACTTTGTACAACTATATGGATTTAGTTACATTGCTACATTTCTCTCAAAAAAAGAAGGTGCCTGCTTCATTTATGTTACTAAATTGCACTTATCTAATTTTATTTTTAAAGTTTAGCATTTCAACTAACATATAAATTTAAGCTAAGTATCCAAGTTATTATTACTAGATTTCTTTTGACAGATATTACCGTTTTATTAGGATTAACTCAAATGAGGGCTCAAGATTCTTGAAGTGTCTCATTTTGGCATTAAAAGTACTTAAATTGCAGAAAACATATATAAGAGAAGATTTAATTATTTTACAGTAAATTCCTCGGGGAAAACTTCAGTGTACTGGAGGCAATTTACAAAATCCCAATGGAATAAATACCACATTTCTTCTAGAACACTAAATCCTAGTAGAACCTAATAAAGGCACCTTGATTTTCTATTTCTTTTTATAAGAAAGCAGATTCTAAAAATTGCTCTCAAGAGATCTTTTCTATGTAAAACTGTTCTTTGAAAAATCCACCTCTACCTCGATATAACGCTGTCCTCAGGAGCCAAAAAATCTTACTGCGTTATAGGTGAAACTGCGTTATATCGAACTTGCTTTGATCTACCGGACTGCGCAGCCTCGTCGTCGCCCCCCACGCCCCCCCCGGAGCGCTGCTTTATCGCGTTATATCCGAATTCGTGTTATATCAGGTCACATTATATCGAGGTAGAGGTGTACTGTGCAAGTATTGGACATAAAACAAAAATAGTACATTCACACAAAGGTTTATTTTAATGCTGCACTTTCCTCCACTTTCAGTGAATTTGATGCCAGTTTTTCATATAGAGCAACCAGAAGTCTGCATTTTTTGTGTGTCTTTCATCTGGGCAACCACCACATTTGCACATAGAAAGCAAATGACTATTGGACTAGGGGAGCACACAACATCATTAGGAGATACCCTCTGTTGAGTCCAACCGCTGAGGTCCATGGGCAGAGGGCCCTTCCACTACATTGACCTACCTAAGGATCGAGCTGGTCACAAGGGCATGCATATCGCGGATCCCTCAGGATAAGCTTCGGGAGCTATTGGGATTGCTCAGGAGAACTGTAGGAGCCAAGAAACTCACGCTACGAGACCTGCAGTATACTATGGGACACCTGAAGTTTGCCTGCAGGTTTGTTGCCCTGAGGCAGGCATTCTGTGCCCAGCTTGCAGTGGCAACAGCAAGAATAGCCAGGCCACACCATTATATACCAGTTACTAGAGAGATGAAGGAAGACTTAAGGTGTGGGAACAGTTTTTTAGTCAATTTAATGGGGTGTTGTGATGGAGGGAGGAATGGTTATTAGAAGTGGGTTTGAAAATCCATTTGGATGTTTCAAGAGGCTTTGAGCGGTTTTACCAAGGCAGGTGATGAAATGGCCCGCTATCTGGACACAAAATGGGGTAGTACATGACATGACTTTCCTGGAATTTTTTCCCATTTTAGTTGCAGTGCTTATTTAGGAACCTGAGTTGGCTTAGTGGTGCTTCTGGTGCAACAACCTGGCGGTGGTACATGTTATCAATTGCCAAACTTCCATATCACACAGGGTCATGAAGGTAGTGAGGGCATTTGTGCTACAAAGTTTAAGCTTTAACATCTGTTTTTCTTCAAAGCACTTGCCTGGGGTGGATAATGGCATAGCAGATGCCTTGTCTCATTTTCAGTTTGACAGATTTCGGGGGCTTGTACCATGAACTAGCGACGAACCTGAGCGGATGCTGCTGGTGCTACAGAGCCTAGGTTTAGGATGTTGTCAGTGGCACAGAGATCTTTGGCTCCGAGCACATGGCTGAGCTATGAAGGAAGTTTTAATGAGTTCTTCCAATTTCAGGATATGTAATGCTAGTCACCAATATGGCCCATCTCAGAAGGGCGGGTGCTGCAGTACATGGTCATTGGCAACCCAGGTGCTGGTGTCCTCAACGATCCTGGCATAGTGCAAGGTGCAACCAAGTACTTTTGCGGGGATGGGGTTCACCTGTCAGACTTGGAGGCTGACATGTTTTTGGCCACTATAAAAAAGGCCACTGGGAGATGTCTAGGAACTCGACTGGGTGGGAGAGGTAGCCAAGCTAATTGCTGGCACCTCCTTGTGGCAGATATCCAGTGCAGGTACTCCATAGGAAAGGCATCCAGTGACCAGAAACATAGCCTGGTAAATGACCTTAAAAGGAGGTGCTTGTTAAAGGAATAAAACAGAGAAAGAGGGGGTGTGGAAGTCCTATGATTGGTTTGGCAGGGAACCAACCCCCCTTCCTTAGAGCCCAACATTAACTCTCCTACAAGGGGGTGTGGATGGTAACATCCAAGCCATGGGTTGGCTGGGGGACATGGATGGAAAATGAAGGGGAGCTGGTGGAAACCCCCGGTAGTTATTTGAATGAACATGGAGTTGCCTGCACTGTACACTTTTATCTGCCAGGTATTTCTAGACATCTAATAATAAAGTTGCGGCCTGATTAAATCCATATACAGTGTCTCCTGTTCTTTTTTCAGTATAGCTGGACAACCTCCACTCAGTCCAACCACTTAGGTCCATGGGCAGGCAAACAGACCCAGGAATGGGACTCAATTAGGCTAAGAATTTTTAGGGGATATTTTATATGCTCTGAGATTCCCATCAGAGGGTTCACCAGAAGGTCCATAAGACAGATCAGCAGCCACAAGAAAACTTAGCTAACCAGGCTGCCAGTGTCGTGGTAGGGCAGGAAGTAGTGTGGTCTGATCAGTAATAGTTTAGCTAGTCTATTCCAACAGATGTGTCTGATGCACATATTTTGCCTAGCCACATCCCATGCTAATTCCGCACTACTTCTTGGACTCCAAGAGGATCATGTGGTATGATGAGATGCCAAAAACCATGCCAAGTTCATACCTGTCCTCCTGAATATTTTCACATGCAACCTATGATTAAGAAAGCATTTCCATTATAAGACCCTCTGTTCAGGTTGCTATAGTTCTTTTCTAAGAAAAATCCTACTCTTTGGGCTAAAATTTCTTGAGCTTCTGCACAGTACTAAGGGGTTTGTTTCGTTATTTTATAGTTGGAAAAATCAATTCTTGCTGTTTTTGAGATATGAATATTTTTCTAAATAGTGTTTTGAACAAGCAAAGCATTTTTCAGGGGATTGTTTTTAAATCGCTCAAATAACTCAAAAATGGCTTTTTATTAAAAGTTCAAACTTATCATAAACTTAACCCACAGAAGCCTGGTCAACATTAGGGAAACTTCCCACCAAACTGTAACTGGTTTTATAACAGTTCAGCTAAAACAATTTTATATCCAGCTGGAGTTCTGGGGTAGACCACGTTCCAGGCAGTGTAAACCATTTTTACTGAACCAGTTTCAACAGCACTTTCAACACTACATTTGCAAATGGTTTTATGATCAATTTAGCTGAACCTTTTTTTAAAACTGGTTAGAATTTGAGGAAATGTTCCCAGTGTAGTTCAGGCCAGAAATTCCTTTCACCTATTGGAAGATTTTTTTTTAATACAAATAATGATGCTGTGTTATCACTGTAGAAAACAACCCACAGACAGTAATGAATGTTTTCACCTTTAAGATTACCTTGAAGATGTATGCAGGTAGTCAAAAAGGAGAAAGCATCATATTATGTTTGGCCCACAAACTAAATTAAAACTGTCTTGCTTTCTATCTAACTTATCTCATTTGTTACTTCCTTAAATATCAGCACACATTTTGTAACTGTTATCTTGCCCCCTTGACCTCCCCTTTGAAAACTAACAGTTTTCAATTATGAATATCTCTAATAGATTCTACATACAAGGCCGTTAAAAAAAATGTACTTGTACTTCTCCATACTTGCTGTAGGAAAAACAAAATTTGGAATACAGCAGTAGATACTGATGTTATCTATCTGCAGATTCTTATCAAATTACCCAAAGTGACTGTGTAAAACTGACAGATCCCAGTCGGCGGGCGGGATCAAACCTGGGAACCTCTGGAACTAAATGCTTGAGCCTCTACTGCATGAGCTAAAAGCCATTTGGCCCCTAGCTAAGGCTGTAGAGCAGACTCATTAATCTTGCTCTCTAAGTGGTCTCGGTGCCACTAGACGAGACAGAGCACCACACCCAGGTGGTGTGTGGGTTACAACTGCACCCAAAAGTTGAATTCCCTATGTGGGATGCAGCTACCCCCTATCATCACAAGGGGATGAAATTCACATATACCTGCAGCAAGAGAGGCAAATGAAAACCGTATTTATTATTCATTCAGTCTATTTAGTTACCTGGATATAGTGCATTATTGCTGTAGCGGCTAGATACACTGCTACCTCGATATAACGTGACCCGATATAACACGAATTCGGATATAATGCGGTAAAGCAGTGCTCCGGGGGGGCAGGGCTGCGCACTCCAGTGGATCAAAGCAAGTTCAATATAACGCGGTTTCACCTATAACGCGGTAAGATTTTTTGGCTCCCGAGGACAGCGTTATATCGAGGTAGAGGTGTACCTGTTTACAAAGTTAAGTACATAACTTCTATTAAATTATGCAGGCAAACCATCAGAAAGTGAACAAAAGCTGAACAGAATATCTGTGTCCTAAAACACTTCTATCACAACCTTTTTATTTTAATCAGTTGTGTCAATCTGAAAGTTCTAAAGTTTACATGAATTCCATGATCACCATTTCCCTTGTCTCCCACCACAACTCTGTTTCAATATGTCAAATTTCCTCCTGCTGTTTGTCCTTTCTCAATACAGTCTACTCATCATTTTTTCATCTCTGTATACATAGCAGGAATTATTATTCTTACACTCCCAGTTTTTCCCTTTTATTCTGGTAGTCATACCTGATGTAGGACACTGGAAAGTCAGGTTTGCTCCAGGATATACCAGTAAAATGCTGTGAAAAATCAAAGAGCCATAAAACAACCACAGGCAGATCTTCAGTTGGTATAAATTTTCATAGTTCCATTATCTCAGTGGAAATATGACAAAATATATCAGCTGAGGTTCTGCCCCTCAACTCTGTAAAGGATGAATCAGCTTCCCCGCTCACCAGCTTTTTAAAGTCCTAATCCTGCAAGGCGTTGGGCACCACAGTGATAGCCCTCAAATACCTCCACGAGTTTGGTTTAATTGTTGTTGTTTTTTCCACATCATCCACCCAGCATTTCTGGTTCTCTTGAGAAAAGCATCAGTCGATCATTAAGGATTAAGTAGCCTGGAGCTAAGCAACAATCAGTGTGAGCCCCGATGTATAGAAGAGGACCAAAAAACGATTGGAAAAAGCCTGGGCATATGTCACTGGAGATAGTGCACAGAGCATGGAAAATGACTGAAGAAAGTCATAAAGGCTCAGCTGCTGTCCTGGAAGCAGTCTGGGGAGTAGTGGAAACAGCACATCAGTAATTCTTTACTAACTCTAATCTATTATGGTTTCCTTTTAAAACAACCTTCAACTTAAACTTAAAAATACAGAACATTTAATCACTGAACTGTTATTATAGAAGGGCATCGTCACCTCCTGAGCACTCCCTTGTAGCTGAGCATGGCATTGCTATGGCCTGCCTCGGTTTCTCCCCTTTTATGAGGTAACTATGAGGTGACTTAAACAGCCTGGTCAAAGAGAAGCCAAAGATTCTACTTTGCAGCAGTATCTCTCTCTTTAATAAAGCTTTCTAAAAGGAGCACTTGTACGTGGGTTTAAAGGCTCTTACTTCAGAGCCCCGATAAAACTTAGAAGTCCTACAACAAAAAAGTCTTTAGGTTTCAGCAGCAGCTCCTTCTGCTATAAGGCCTAAGGCTTCTCTACTGCATCAAGAGCTCTGTAGTCTTTCCCTTGTTTATTCAGGGTGTCTCCCAGGCATCCCTACATGGAAAGCTTTTGTAGTCTCTTTCCTGCTTGTTCAGAGTCTCTTCAGGCCTCCCTGCCTATAGAGCTTTTACCTAGTTCAAACTCCCTAGGAGCTCCCTTCCTCTAGAACATCCTTTCTCCACAGGAACTTTTTTTCAAGTGAGCTCTCCTAAACTTATGATTAGGCCCAGGTGTGCCTTACTTAACTGCCTTCTAGCTAGTTAGGCTGTTAACTATTCACAGATGGACCTGGTTTGGCTTATTCCCTTCAGTGGAGCCTGTCAGTGTAAGCTGGGCCTTTGACTCCCTTAAAGGGGCAGCCCTGTGACAGTTATGCAGTAAAAAAAAAAAAAATTCAAACACAAGAAAATTATACCTTTTTTTGACTTGATGGATATACAACATTTTTTTTAAAATACACTCCCCTTTATTTAGGGCTACATGCTGACTTCTTTACAGAAAAATGAATACCTTAAACAAATGATGTGGGTAGATCTCTATCCACAGGGCATCAGAGCTACTAAAATTTGCTGTTTGATTTTTGTTTGTGACCTGGCTTTAGGAAGTATCTGTAGTTCTGCACTTGAGAAACACGAAGTTGCACCAATAGCTAGCCCCATGTCTGGTGCTAGATCCTCATTAGCGGTTTTTCCTCCATTCAGAGTGACTCATTCTGTCTTGAAAAAAGACTAGCTCCCTACTGATTTTCTTTTTTTAGGTGCACTATGCTGCTGCTCTTTCTGGCGGTGAACAGCATTGTGTTCATTCCTAACTGACACACCCCCAATGGATAATCTGAAATTATTATTCAGCATGGATTATTTCAAACATGCCACACTCCACAAATGTTTTCCAGAAACATCTAACAGAAAGGCTACTGTTGTGTAACAACATTATATGCTAGTTTGTGCAATCCTTACTGACTTGGGTGAACAATTACCAGTACTTAGACAAGAAGTCCCATTTGTAGTACTCACATTAAGTTCTCACTTAAACAAGGGTTGCAAAATCTAACCCTTGGTTATTAATATATGTATAATGTGGCATGCCCTGGGCTTTAATAGGGTTGAAAATATATTGCCTGTGCAACAACAGAGTACCTTTTACATGTTTTCTACATCAGATAATTAGGATCCTTCTCCAAACAGAATTAAATTTATTTTTTAGATTTATAACTCATGCCCCATCATGTCTCAGATGAAGACATTACATTGAAAAAAGTTTTTTTAGTTCTTTTCTAAAGAGAAAAAAGTGACATCACCCCAAAATTACCCATCTCCGCTGCACTATCTGCAAGCAAACACTTGAGTCCAGAGACTATCCTTGCCTTAAAGACAGAAAAACCTCAGACAGCCTTCTCTTGGTGAGAAAATTACAGAGTTGAGGACTCCACTGAGAACCTTATCCCAATCAGTTAAACATAGGAGCTTTTAGTCCAAGAATTACAGTGGAATGAGGGAAGAAAAGGGGGCCCATAGGTAGCCAAAGGCCAAGCCAAGTACTGTAGTGTTTTATAAATCAAAGTCAAGACCTAATATTGCTGCTGGAAGCTAATATGAAGCCAGTTCAGTTGATTATGAAACAGCCAATTTTATATATTCCTTGTGGCTTTTAAGAAGCCAAGTTCTGCACCAACTGTAGTTTCTAACTGATCCCTGGGCATAGCCCCATGTAGAGTACTTTTGTAATAATCCAATATAAAATAATTACTTGTGACCGCTAAGGTGCTTCCTGAGGTCTATCAACGCTGCTACGCTATTGAGACCATGACCTTTCCCCCCATCTCTTCTCTGTCAGTGATGTTGGTCTCCATCATGCTCTAGTTCATTATTGCTTCAATCACCTTTGCGCTTTCTCTCCTGCTGCTCTTTATGCTATACATGGGAGAAGTTCCTTGTAAAAATTAGTGAAGCCACTACACTATCCTCCTTAAAACTCACTTCCATTGTAATATCTACAAAACACTTGACAATGGATAGATAACAAGTGAGCTGACACTGATAATTGTTATACAATACATCACTTGTACCATGCCCATCACTCTTTCTTTGTTTCTTTCTTTTTAGTCGCATACTAAAACTGTACAATTTTTGTTGTGTGTACAGGGCCCAGCACAATGGGGCCCGGTCTCAGACACTAGGTGTTTCCATAATAGAAATAAAAATAATAGCAGCAATGGTGTACTGCACAATAATGGCCATGTGGCAAGCATGTCACTGATGTCATGCCATCACACCTGGTTTATGCCTATGAATTTAGGCTAGGCCATGACACTGTTAGCTTGTGGGAAAGTGGTGCTGGCATAAAAGGAAAGATGCAATATGTCTCTTACTTCATTGGCATGCACGCCACACAGCACAAAATACTGCAACCACATCTTACATGTAACGTAAGCCATTTCCATCATACATACACTCATGATGAAGAATTACAGGAAAACTGAAATTTCAAATAATAAATACCAAATTGATTTAATCAGCCCCAACCATTCTCTCAATTATAGCTAATAAGAAAACATTCCACCAATAAAAACTCAACTGTCACATAAACCAGAATATACCATGAGCTGACTGTCTACAGACTTGATATTTGTTTGTTATTGATGACTTCTTATATCTCATGAGGTCATCAATAACTCATGAGAGAAGTACATGATGCATCCTTTGTCAGTCTAGTGTAAATCCTCTCACATCCTATTCACATACTACCACCAAATGACTCCAAGTTTGAAAACAGGTTCTGAAACAGTGTGAGAAGGTGAAAGGGAATTGAGCTAGCAGCATTTCAACAACTGCAATTGTCCTACATAGAAACTTTACTACAGCTAAACTTGACAGTGTGTACATGTCTGTACCACACACACACACACACACACACACACACACACACACACACAGAGATTTTCAGAAGTGCTGAGAACTCATAATTCCTCAATTGAACTTAATGGGATTTTCAGGTGCTCAGCACCTTTGAAAATCAGGCCAATACTTCTCACCTCTTCATCTAGTTACAGTAGAATTATTTCTACTGTTTAGACTGAAAATGGTCTTCAGGCTCAAAAGTTGGCATTCAGAACTCCACTTCTAATTTAAACTGAGTCTTGGTTGTATTTGCTTTCTTTGGGTTTTAAAATTAAGTAAAATAACACATGGTTTATCTGTGCTATACCACCCGTTAACAGACAGTTAGAAACACAACTGCTTCATAAGAGGTACAGTTTGCTCTCCTCTACAATAGTCAGCCAGCTCTGTGGGCTGAAGTTCAGTGAGGGCTACAGCTGTGCCTTCTTCCTCACCCTTTGGGAGTGGTTAGTGATGCTAGGTGAGGGCAAAGACTGCCGGCTCACTAGAGTCTGCATGGAGGCATGAGGAGCTGAAGAACCTTTTGATTTCTGCTTTATGTAACCTGGCAGTGTCAGGGCACAATTTAGTCCTCAGTGACATGCCCAAATCACAAAGTGAGTCAGACACAGAACCAAAACTACAACTTCTCTCTCCCAGGGTACGTCTGCACAGAAGCTGGGAGGGGTAATTCCGAACACAGACAGACATACACGCACTAATCCTACTCATGCCAGTGCTGTGACCCTGGCAAACCAGGTGCCAGCTCATGCTGAAGCCCCAGGTCAATTCAATTGTTTATTAGTATAGATCAAAGTGATTGTTAAATGTATAAGAGTGTATTAGGTGTTTAAACCTCATGGAAACTAATGGAATGTTATTTGCATTGTTTTCACTTATCTGTATCCTGTTATAATGTAATAGCAAACATTTACACTGTAAAAAGCAACAGAGGGTCCTGTGGCACCTTTAAGACTAACAGAAGTATTGGAGCATAAGCTTTCGTGGGTGAATGCCCACTTCATCGGACGCAAGACTGGGCATTCACCCACGAAAGCTTATGCTCCAATACTTCTGTCAGTATTAAAGGTGCCACAGGACCCTCTGTTGCTTTTTACAGATTCAGACTAACACGGCTACCCCTCTGATAATTTACACTGTAAATACTCCTGTAATTTATTAACCCATCAGACAAGAAAGAAACCTTGTGAAATGCAAATGAAGAACTTTAAACAGAAAACTGCTAATTTCAAAGCAAGTGTGTGATGATCAGAGGTCAAAGACTCAAAATGCATTTCTCACTTTCCGTCATCAAAGGACCCCTGCCCCTCTCCCCAGGTAAGAGACACTGTCAGCTTGTTTTCTGTGAGAAGAACCTATAAGAATGGACTCAAGGAAAGATCCTTCATCTCTGGATTGTTTAGATTCTAACAGGGCAGAATAACTGAACGAGAAGACAGAGATTCCCCAGAGTTATTCTGGGTGGCCCTGAGAGACTTTTGGGAAACTAGCGGATTACTACATCTCTGCTACCATTTGGAATTATAAACTGAGTCTCACGGTACATATATTGTACCTGCTTTAACCTCTCAATAACTCTCATTTCCTTTTAGCTAGTTTGTCTGGATGGCAAGATAGACTGGAGTGTCTGAGGAGACTGTGACTCTTATGGTAAGACTGGAATAGTGATCCAGGAGTTCACATTTGTCACTGGCTTGGTGAAATCTAATTATAGAACACACTACCAGCTTGGGGAGTCTGCCCTGAGGTAGGCCCTCACAGTTGTGAGTCACTCCAGACAGCAGCGTGACAGGTGCCTAAAAATAGCAGCATGGCCACAGTGACACAGGCAGTGGCTCAGGCTAGCCGACTCCATACATACCCGGGGACTGGGCAGGATTGTACTTCAGTGGCTAGCCCATACTGCCGTGACCAGACTACTATTTTTGGGCGCTAACTTGAGCAGAGCTAGTGCATGTCTGTCTATCTTTGCTGGGAAGATCACCTCCCTGTTGTGTACCCAGAGTCCCCTTCCCTCACCAACAGACAATTCTGCTGCCTTCACAATCAAAAAATATTCTGAATAATTGTAACTACCCCTGACATGTGATGCATGATCCCTGCTTTTTTTTCTGTGCTTGTTCACTTGGGAAGTTACAGGCCCTGGAACTGCAGAGGCACATGAAAACACTATGTAATGGTGGAAAAAAAATATAGAAACATTTCTTAACTGAAAGATCCACTTTCAGTTAAGTGCAAGAATTCCTTTTTTTCCCCCCAAACAAGTTTCACAAAGAAAAAAATGTAGAGAAAAACAGAAACTTCTGTACCATTTTAAGCCTGTTTCAGAAGGCAGCCTTAACTCTGTAATAAGTAAACAGACAGCAGTATATTTTGTAAAAAATAATGAAATCTTGGTCATTTGAAACCTCAGTGTAGGAGGAGCTGGTATTAAATCTTTGCTGAGCAAATACAATGGAGAATCTGTAATCTGGTACCCTGAAATGGGGAGACAATGCTGGAGAGGAAATGGAAGGATAATGAGTTAGCCATGCATTCTGAATATAGTTCAACATCTTATTTAGTATGAATGACAACTTTGAGCTACTTTAGGATTAGGCTGGCAGATATAAGAAGGATCTGACACACAGCAGAGTTGTTTTCCACTCTAATAAACTATATTAATGATATTACATCATATTTTAAAGCAGTTGGTTTGCCTAAGTGTCCATCCTCTGCGACTGATCTTTTTTCTGGTTTTGTTTTTCCTCCTTTAATCAGAGCTATGCATTCATGTGCATAACTGTAATTAACTTCTGACATGGTAAATACCCCCCACTCAGCCCTGAATAAACAATTATTTTAATGATCACCTTGTCTTTTATTTTATTCTGAGAGATTCTTTTAAGGGTATCACTCTCCATATATTATTATTATTATTATTAGGATTACAGTCATGCCTGTAATTTGCTAGCCACCTTCCAATCATACAGGGCTCCGTCCTTAGGTTCAGTCTATATGATAGGGTGGTGAAAATGTATCTGTATGCCATCTTTGTGATCCCAGAGTTCTTAGAGTTTCCAGGTTTCATCCTGTTACTTTGCAAGTGCTCAGAAAATGAATGACTTTCACTGATTTTAGGAGCTGCAACCTCACTCCTACTCCTATATCAATTCTGAGGAACATTCCTAATTTAAAAATGTAGGTATACTTGGGCTGCAAGTAGCAGTAGCCTCAAAAAATGCACCGTTGGGAGTTATAAAAGCTACTTAACTGTGGGTGAATGTAAAAATATACCCACAATGCTGAAGTTAAAAACAAGACAAGAAAACTACAGACCTGGCGACTAACATGATAATGAAGAGGAGCTATGATCAACAGGAAGGAAGTAGAGTTCCCTCTTGATTAGGATGCTACAGAGTCTGACTCTGGATAGGTTTATTGTGTCTAGCTAATTAATAAATGTGGCAAGGAAAATTATATATAAAAAAACACATGAAAGCTAAAAGAATATGTTTTTGAAACATTTCTACAGCACAAAATGACATCACGTCCACTTGATATATTTTTATGACCCGCACAGTACAGAAAGATTCTGAAGAATTCAAATGTTAAATTAAAACAAAACCAAAAAAAAGTTAGTCTTCTTAGTGGCAAAGATAGCCTGCCAAACATAAAATTGAGGGTACGTAATGCAGTGTTTCTTCCTGTATCTGTGAACAGCCTGAAACAATGTCTCTGGGAGATGTAAACTCTGCAGCCACCATTAATCTGAAAGGGCCGTTAACTCTAAAGCCTAATGACAATGTTATCTTCATCAAATTAACACTTTCATTACTAACCATGTTTACACATGGATTGGGAAAAAGGGGGAGTGATGACCAAATGTGGGATGAGAATTGGGAGATGTTACATTAAAGGGGAGAAAGGCAGTGGGGAAAAAAGGAAGAGACACATAAGGACAGGCAAGATAGTTGAGAGACAGAGAAATGAGGAGGGGGGTAAGAAAAGGAAGAAAATGCTGATTCTAATGATGAGCATATTTCCCCATTAAGTGAGGCTAACAATGCAATAAGGTACTGAATAACAATAAATGATATTAACTACAAGCTGAGTTATTTATGTAAAAGCCCTATTTTCCACTTGATCCTTGTGTAAACCTCCCTCTAATGTCGTTGGCAATTCTCCTGTAAGTTTGAGAGAGCATGTGGTCTTAAATTCACACACCAGCCCACAGAACATGATTAAAATTGGAATTCAGTTGTCTTCACAAGAGAGTTTGATATCCCTGACCTAAATGGAATACCTCCCCCTTTAAAATAATCATATTATGTAGCTCAGTTATAGGTAAATGTACATGTGTGCTTGGTTCCATTCTGCATGCTTTATCTTTGGGTCTAGAAGGAGCATGTTTATCTTACAACCAAAGAAGCAAGGGAAGGACCTGCCGCCGAAGAATGAAGCGGCGGCGGTAGAGCTGCCACCGAAGTGCCGCCGATCATGGCTTTTTTTGTTGGTTTTTTTCGCCGCTTGGGGCAGCAAAAACGCTGGAGCCGGCCCTGCTCATGACTGCTCCTGTACCTCTTTTACTCCCTGCCCCATCTTTGTTCTTTGTAACCGTGGCAACCAGTGTGTCTGGACCAGCCTCCCAACCAATGTACACCAAGCACCCTCTTTCCTCTACTTCATAAAAACTAATGAGGTTCCATGGAGCATTTCACTCTGTGTTCATCTTTATATAGGTTACTGTATAACCAGAGAATACAGGTTACTGTATTCTCTGGTACCATTGGTGCCTTCAGATTAGTAAGATTTGGGGTTTGGGGAATATTTTTGTTGAAAGCAGTGGTCAAACTTTCATTGATATAGTTCTTTGCTTAGCACATTCCACCAGCTCCTACTGTAAACTTCCCTATAGTTGAGCATGCAAGAATCAAGTCAATGGGAATTCTATAGATTTGGAGGAGAGCAGCATCAAAACCTTATTGTACTGCACTTTATAATTAATACTATGAGGTATACATATACAGGATATTCACATATTTAACATGGAAAGATCTGTTATATTTATGTATTTTTTTCAAAAAATATGCAGACTAACACAATGATAAATATATGTTGATTAACCGTTCAGATTTAAATGTACAACCAATTAACTAATTTAATCTCTCTCTCTCTCTCAAAAAAAAAACAGCCGTTGGCATTATTCTTTGAATAATCCTTGTTTAGTTTCCATAATGGTATACATTTTAATGAAAAACTCATTATAACGTAGCATAAGGCATAATTAATTCTGGGTGATTCTTTCTGTGTAAATAGCTAGTACAGATGTTGAATTCCATTTTCTACTGGCTTTATTAATTTTTCATAAACCAATATTTCGACTGTAATGGGTTATAACAGCTCCATAGAAGTTTTAGAAATGCATTAACTGTCATCAGTGTTGTTAATCTAACTGGGATTTTACCATTTGTATGATAGTACTTTAACATTACATTTTTTAAACAGTGGTTACAGCTTTGTTTTATGCTTTGAAAATGTACATCTAGGTATAATTAACATAGGGGATATTGAAGCAATATTTGGTTAATTTGTCTGTATTTAGAAAACAAATTAATCTGTTTAACTAATAATGTCCTAGAATAAATTTAGAGGGGAAAACTGCTTAGTTGACAGCAGAGCTCAAAACTAAAGGCATATTGTGATGGAATACACTCCTCTATTCACACCCTACACACTAATGTAATAATCTTTGTATAAGGTATGCCTTGTGAGATATAATTTGAAAACTCATAATTCACTGGTCAGTATTGTACTGATAAAATATGTGTGGCAACATTGTATGTGAAGTTATAAGATTCACCCGTATGAGGTCATTAACACATTTTCAAAACCCCACTGCCCTACCCAAGCAGAATCATCATAGAATCATAGGACTGAAAGGGACCTCGAGAGGTCTTCTAGTTCAGTTCCCTGCACTCAAGGCAGGAATGAGTCAGCAAACAGGTCTGTCCCTAAGCAAAATAATGTGTGCTTGCATTTAAGCAGAAAACAGAGTCATCAAGCAGGAAGGGAAAACAAAGGAAGTTCACACAGGTAGAAAAAAACTGCAGGGATTATCCTTCCACACAGACTGTTTGTCTCCTGGTTCTCAGCTGGAAATATTTTTCAAGAGAGGGATTGAAACTATAATAAGGAGGGAACACCCCAAGGGACCCCTTCTCTCTCCCACTTTCTGTCTCTGGCATTGTACCTAAGATGACAGATAAAAACAGCAAACAGACATTGGACTGGGGGGGGGGAGAGGGGAGGGGTCAGTAACTTTGCTGGAAACATGTGGTGAGAAATTTTGCTTCAATACAATATAATTTTGTTAAATTAGACACTAGTAAGTGTTTTATCTTGTAACCATTTTGACTTTTATGTCTCATTACTTATACTCACTTAAAATATCTCTTTTTATAGTTAATAAACTTGTTTTACCATTTTATCTAATCCAGTGAGTTTAAATTGAAGTGTCTGGGTAACTCTATTTAAGATAATAAATTGGTATATTATTCTTTGAAAGTAATAATAGACTTAAAATATCTGTACTGTCCAGGGGAGGGCTGGGCAGTACAGGACATACGTTTAGAAGGAGAAATACAGGACTGGGGGTGTGTTGGGTTTTCTCTGAAGTATAGCTGAGGCTGGTGAGAGCTAGGGTGTAACTGGCAGGTTGCAATTACACACAGAGACTCAGGGTGTGGCTTGCACGCTGGAAGGCTGTTTGTGAGCAGCCCAGGTGGGAGCTACTGTAGCTAGGCATTGGAAGGCATTCAGGCTTGCAGGACAAGGCTGACACAGCCCCCAACTAGTCTGGACTGTACCCTGGTATGTCACACATCTAATCAGATTGCAAAGTAAATTGAAATATATATAGAAAACCAAAACATGACTGTACAAAAGTTATGTTTTGCATGTACTATATAGTGAACTTTTTATCTGAGGATCTAAAGTTGTTGTATAAATAATCATTAAGGCTTAAAAGATTCTGTGTGAAACATGGCTCATTCACTCATGTAGTGGTGTTTCTAGGACACCCGTTTCTGCTAAGTGAAATACGCTGGTGCTCAGAGACTGAAAGATTAGCATAGGGATAAAACCCCAGTGCTCAGACACTGCAGGGATGGGTGCCCTGGAAAGAGAAAAAAGGTGTGATTCCTCTCTCATACAAAGTCGTTCCATTTATTCAGCAATTTCCTGCCTCCCCCCATAATTATGTGCTTACATGTGCTATATTACAATAGTTCCTATGTTAATTATAAACAAATATTCATTTTAAAGCATAAAACAAAGCTACAATGGGAAATTACTTACCAAACTCTATTTCTTTGAAGAGATCATTAAAAAAGGATTTCCACTCTTGGATCTCAGCTTCCAACTGTGAGACAAGTTGGAGCTCTCCTAGCACTTTAAATGCCTTAGTGTTCTGAGGCACTGACAGTTGTGAAGGAGCATTAGACCCACCCCTATGTTCCACATGAACTGCCATGCTGGGGACAAATTTTCAAAGGCAAACATCACAGTTAGGAGTGGGGTGATTAATTTAGAGAAGACTGTATTATTACTGAGGTGGGAGAACCCACTCAAGTGGAGCCATCAGAAGTAAAGAGCAGCATTGGACAAAGCCTGGCACCTGTGGTGACTGTGGTTGGAAAGGAGCCGACTGAGAAGGTTCTGGAGGGAGCTGAGGCAGTTATAACAGAACATGGGGGAGGTAGATGGTTCTCCTGCCCAGCTATCAGTACCTCAGCAGGCTGAAAATTGTTCTTACCTTTCTTGCAGAGAACCAAGAATGGGAATCTTGTTTGTATAGTGTATTTAAAGAATCATGTTTTAAAAAAATAGTTTCTGTGTCTGTAAAATGGATATAACAATAGTTCCCTACATAACAGAGATGTGGTGAATCACAGAGCTCAATACCGAAATGGCAGACTGAATAATAAGTAGCTGTTCTTCATTTTTAGCAGCAAATCCTTTACTAAGGCATAGAATGCTTAACTATTCCATTATTATTTCACATATGAATACATTGGTCACCTCTGAAAGCACCCATGTGTTATTTTTCTCTTCCTCACTGCAGGTTATTTTAGTAAAGATAACTAAGGGCCAGATCATCCTCTCTCACAGTAAAAGCTTTGGGACAGGAGTTTTTCCAAGGGAAACTATACAAGAATTTCCTCACAGAGATTCCCCTGGATCGTATCATCTGGCGGGAAGTGGAAGGTTTAGCTCCTACCCCTCCCCCAAAAATCACTCCCAAATCTGATGGATGCCAGGGAATATGCAGGAGGGTCAGAACCATCCAGCCCAAGGCCCTGTACCCCCTGCAGTAGCTGCTTGTCAGAGCAGCTTCAATGGACTCCCTCTGGTAACAGCTTCCCAAGAGGTGTATTAACTTTTCCATGCCACAGCTGCACAGATGTCAAAGTGCATCCTCCACAGCCCAACCAGCCCTGGTTCCCACACCTTCCTTTCTCAGAACCCTGGACCATGTGCAGGGCCCAAGGAAGAGACTAGAAGCCCCACTTCTACACAGAGGGATTGTGATCTGCCTATGAAAGGAGGCAAATCAAGGGGCCTGATCAGGCCCCCAAAATATTATTAATTGTTGTTGTTATTATTTCTATTGTGGTAGTACAGAGGAGCCCCAGCCATCAACCAGGACCTCATTATGCTAGGCACAGTACAACCACATAACAGAAAGTAAATAACATGACTTTTCTTTGTAGCCACACTGAAAAAAATCACTAGAGGCATTTAAAAATTAGGAGGATTTATATTTAGGACTCATAAGAGCATAGTTCATACACCCCTATGAAAATCTCACAAAAGTATATCATCTCAGTAGCTGTATGAGGAGTCTTTAAACCTTTATTGGAGTATCTTGCTGGTGACTTTCCCAGTACAGCTTGACTTTTTCCAGGAAAAATGAAACATAATCTAGTTGCATAACTAAATTGGGAAATACTATCTCTAACACCTTACCAGTTCGATTACATCACTAATTTATTTTAACATTTCTTCTTTTTCCACTAGTCCTGTGCCTTTCCCTACACTCACAGATCCATGTGAATCTCTAATACACCATCATGCACAATGGTGCCTAAAGGCTGTAACTAGATAGTAACATTTCTTCATATTTCACCAGAATAATGACCTGTTATCTGAGAGAGATTCATCTACTCTAGACTTCAAGGTCACGTCTGAAACCCCTTTGCCCTCTTCTTACAAACAGGAACGCTACCAAAAAGCAATCTCTTCTCTGCTCATGCATGCTCAGAATATTAGCTGTCTAAAGTATCTAGGTCTTTTAGATAGTCTTTAGCTTTCTCAAGTTATGAATATTAAAAAATTAATCTATTTAGGGAATATGGGATTCTTCATGCCTTTGCAACAATACTGTACATTCTATTAATTATAGTGTAAGAAACCACTCAATTATTCACCATCCAGAGTAAAAAAGCCTTTCTCAGGAGGACTGACGGGTGCAGTGTAGGACTTAGTGTTGGGGTTAAGACTTGGGTAGTTGTTAGAAAGATTTGCTGCAAGATGCCCTAAGCCAATGGGAAGGATAGGCATTAAACATATAATATGCCCATGACATAAATAAATAAATAGATAAAAATATGATAACATAAGAACGGCCATTCTGTGTCAGACCAAAGGTCCATCTAGCCCAATATCTTGTCTTCCAACAGATGCCAATGCCAGGTGCCCCAGAGGGAATGAACAGAACAGGTAATCATCAAGTGATCCGTCCCCTGTTGCCCATTTCCAGCTTCTGGCAATCAGAGGCTACAGACACCATCCCTGCCCATCCTGGCTAATAGCCACTGATGGATCCTATCCTTCATGAATTTATCTAGTTCTTTTTTGAACCCTGTTATAGTCTTGGCCTTCACTACAGCCTCTGGCAAGGAGTTCCACACGTCGACTGTGTATTGTGTGAAAAAATACTTCCTTTTGTTTGTTTTAAACCTGCTGCCTATTAATTTAATTAGTTCTTGTGTTCTGAGAAGGAGTAAATAACACTTTCTTATTTACTTTCTCCACACCAGTCATGATTTCATAGACCTCTATCATATTCCCCCTTAGTCATCTCTTTTCCAAGCTGAAAAGTCCCAGTCTTATTAATCTCTCCTCATGTGGCAGCCATTCCATACCCTTAATCATTTTTGTTGTGCTTTTCTGAACCTTTTCCAATTCCAATATATCTTGTTTGAGATGGGACGACCACATCTGCATGCAGTATTCAAGATGTGGGCATACCATGGATTTATATAGAGGCAGTATGATATTTTCTGTCTTATCTTCTATCCCTTTCTTAATGATTCCCAACATTCTGTACGCTTTTTTGACTGCCGCTGCACATTGAGTGGATGTTTTCCGAGAACTAGCTACAATGACTCCAAGATCTCTTTTTTAGAAGATATATAGAAGAACTAGTGTTCTAGCAGAACACTCCTCCAAGTGGAGATAAGAATCTGTATCCTGGAAACTGTATTTCAGCACAATAATGATGGAAAGAAGGCTTTAGCTTAATACAGTTTATTTAGTAGTCACCCTGGAATGTATTTAAAATTAGTTAGATGTATAAATAAAACAAAACTTGTCAAAATTTACATGCGAGACAAACAGGACAGTACTTCTCCCTGTGATTCCTCAGGAGGAGCTGGCCTATACCCTTTTTAAATGGTGTTCTGACAAAATTATATTGAAATGGCAATGACATCTCTGTCAAGCATTTCTTGTTGAAGAAATCTGGTACTATAACTTCCTCATTAAAGCAGAAGAGGCTCTCATTCAAAACAGTATGTTTTTATTAGTTGAAAGAGGTCTATTTGAAGATAAAGCAAGTTTAAAAAACCCTACATATTGATTATAAAGTGTGTATATTAACAGCTGAGCACAAAAAAAAAAACCATTAATGGGTTTCATCTAATAAAGCTCAGGCCTTTTGCCTTCAACATAATATTGCTGAAGTGCTTTACAAAGATCTTGGAATGGAAAGGTTGTGGCAACTTGCCAATGTTGTGGTACAGTCTCCACTGTCTTTTGTTAGAGTGCTTTGTTAGAAATCCTAATTACAACAGCTGTATTCCAAAAGATACCTCATTAGCACATCGTTGTCCTGCCAGACTGGTCATCGGAGTACACACCCTCACCAAAATATTAAACCATTACTATCATAATGCTATTAATGTTATCATCTGGCAAAAAGCAGACATACTTTCTTGATGTTCTAATTTGCTTCAGCCATGATTATTTAAAAGCCACTTATAAAGCTACTCAGTTGGACAAAAAATAGTTTTGCGGTAATATCTTTCACAGGGAAATAATTACTTGCATATGCAGGGTCTGTCGTGTATCTCTGTTCATTCTCCATTTTATCTGTCACACATTTTCTTAATAAAAGGTCTGCTTTTATAGTACACTTAGAGAAAAAGGTGGAGCAATAACAATCATGTCACTTGTCCTACTGTTTACCATTATCTTCAGGGTTTTAGAGTTGATTCACATTACATTTCTCCACTTTTGACTTTAATTGTCTGCTTCAAGTTATCAGGACATAACTATATCTTAGATTTGCATTGCATTAGGGGATCTTTTCCTTTCTTTATTGATCTTGTCTTATGGAGTAATTTAACTCAATTCTAATTTTCTTTTGCATGCGGGGTGCTCTCCATCCAAGGAAGTGAGTTATGTGTATTCAAGTGGTGCATCTTATGAATCTTGTTAAGCTTTACCGCCTTATAGCCCGCATTGATGGAATATTTAATCACAGAAATGAGTTGGCAGATATGATGTACAATGCGGTTAAGCCTTGCGGCGTGTGTCTTCACCGGCAATTGAGAAACGGGTGAAACTGCCATTCATCAGTACCATCCTGACAGCTTTGTATAACCTTCTGTTTTTTTACTTATTTATGAAGATTAAAGGTGCTTTAAATCAACAGTTTCTCTGTAGATATATCATCTTTTATTTCCAAAGTGGCCAAATTTTTCATCATTTATTAGCAGGCAAAAGGAACTTCTTGCACTGACTGTGAAGTAGTAGAGAGACAATGTGGGTGAGGTAATATCTTTTATTGGACCAACTCCTGTTGGTGAGAGAGAGAAGCTTTCGAGCTCGCACAGAACATTGTCTCAGTACAGAAGTTAGCTCACCCACCTTCTCTCGCTAAAATCCTGGGACCAACACAGCTACAAAACACTGCACACAACAATGTGAAGTAATAGGTATTTTCCATGTTGAATTTTAACATGGCAGCACTGGAAACCATAATTAAATTAAAAAACTAAAAATCTTACCCATCTTAAAACCTTATTTCTAATTCTGAAGTCTTCAAAAGTTTTATTGCCTCCTCCCCAAATGACTTAGGACAGAATGGCACAATATGCCAAACCATTCAATTATTGTGGGCAGACACTACATTGCTGTTTTACTGTTTCATTTTCTATCACATTAGGAGATCTCAATGTAATTATTTTTTAAATAAAAATAATACTCTGCTTTTCAACCAAGTTTAAATACATCTGTGGGAAACATTATTGTTCATTCAGTATTTTAAAGGCACTAACAACATAGGAGTTTGATGTGCAGTTTAAAAAAAAATTGCCTGTATGTACGAATGGAATAAAATTTCAGATAAAAATAAAAAAAAATGAAGTGTCTTGATAAGAGCTTTTTAGAATGTGGTAGGCAACATGTCATAATTCATAAAACTAAATTAATACTGTTCTAATGGTAATTAAAGCTTCTCATTAAGAGGGGCAAACACCTCCCTGTGTTGGCAATAAAAATGCACTTGGGACTTGAAGAGGTTATACACAAAAATCAATAACCTGCCATTTTATAATTAAAAGACAAAATAAATGTTAGGGAAATGTCCACTAAATTAGGAAAATTACCTTTAGGAGAGATTGAAAATATTGATTTTAATTTACAAAATATGTGAACTCTTCATGCCCTAGTCTGTGAGACAATTAGAAGCCAGGTTGTTAATTCTGCATAAGCTTGAGAAAAATCGATAATTGCACTATGAGAATATTATGATATTTGTCATTAACACAAAGTCATTTATATAAAACGACTAATGACTCTGACTTCCTAATTCATGCAGGTTCAGGGTTGGTTGGCTAAATATATAAACCAGATCAATGTCACATTCTCTATTTTGACTTATAGACACATACAAAACTGGGAAATAAATCCTGCCTACGCTTACAGTAGAGCTAAAATAATTTAATTCCATTGAATTAAATTAAGAATTAAGCTAGGAATTAAGCGATTTAAATACCTTTATACATTTCAGTGCTATTTTAATACCACAATGGTCCACCCCACCAATCCATCACTTTAATACTTATTAACACTCTATAGACCAAATTCTGCTCTTGATGTGCCCACGCAGCTTCCTTTGATTTCAATATAGATATTTAAAATTGCTCTTGTTCAACATCTTTGTTTTCCCCCAAAAAATGTTTGACTGTTGCTGTCTACTCATTTATATACATATATTATAGCATTTGCTGGTAGTAATCATATTATAGTGACAGCTATGTATCTCCTTTTGAGATGAAACACTACATTTTTGGCCTTAGCTCAAAGTTAGTTTTTAAAGAATATGAAATAAACATGTCCTGCAATGTTTTAATTAGCTGAGTGAGTAGTAGTAGTATCTACTTTTTTTGGTTTAGAAAATAATGAAAAAGCTTTTTGGCACCTCATATACATACAAAAACATGTAAAAACAGACACATGGAAAGATAGGGATAGAGCTACTTAAACTAGTTTAGCATGAGATGCATGTATGGCTTAGGGGCCTACAAAAGACTTACATGATTTCAATACCAACTGGAATCTTTTAAATACACAGTGTCTGATTGACTCTTGCAGTTCAACTACTCACTTTTAACAGATAGTCTCTTCAGAATGGCAGTCAGCTGTGCTCTGAGGGCCTGATTCAAAGTCAATGGAGAGACTCTAACTTCAGTGGGCTTTAGACCAGAGCTTAACTGGAGTTTAAGTGTTATTATGGTTGCCAGGCGTCCAGTTTTCAACCGGAATGCCTGGTCAAAAAGGGACCCTGGCAGCTACGGTTGGCACCGCTGGTGGCACAATGGGGCTCCCTGCCTGCCCTAGCTCCACATGGCTCCCGGAAGCAGCCGCCAGGTCCCTGCAGCCCCTAGATGCATGGGGAGCGAGGAAGGCTCCACACGCTACTCCCGCCCCAAGGGCGGGTTCCGCAGCTCCCACTGGCCGTGAACCGTGACCATCGGGAGCTGCAGAGGTGGCGCCTGTGGGCACAAGGGCAACATGTGGAGCCTCCCTGGCTGCCCAGGTTGGGTGCGAGAGGGGACTCCGGGCTGGGGCAGGGGGTTGGGATGAGGGAGAGGGTTCGGGGGTGGGCTCCCGGTGGCGCTTACTGTGGCTCCCAGGGGCTGCAGAGACCTGGTGGCTGCTTCCTGGGAGCCGCAGTAAGCACCACCGGGAGCCCACCCCCGAACCCTCTCCCACATCCCAACCCCCTGCCCCAGCCCGGAGTCCCCTCTCGCACCCAAACTCCCTCCCAGAGCCTGCACTCCCCCCAACCCCCTCATCTCCAGCCCCAAACCCCTCATCTCCAGCCCCACCCCAGAGCCTGCACCCTCAGCCAGAGTACTCACCCCCCTCCTGCACCGCAACTCCCTGCCCCAGCCCAGTGAAAGTGAAATGAGGGTGGGGGAGAGTGAGCAACGGAGGGAGGGGGGATGGAGTGATTGGGGGCAGGGCCTCAGAAAAGGGGTGGGGCAGGCCTGTTTGGTTTTGTGTGATTAGAAAGTTGGCAACCCTAAGTGTTATGGTTTCACAGCACTTTTTCTAGATGTTACTGATTATGGCCCAATTCATTCAGATGGATGCAGGCACAATCCCATTGACTCCAGTGAGATATGAGCCCACGTACCCACAGGCAGAACTTAGCCACGCTGTAGATTCGATAGATAAAAGGTGGATTCCACATGTATAACATTAAAAAGATTTAAGTTATTTTAGGATTAGATACACCTTTTGGAATCTGTAACTTTCAGAGAAATACACTTGCACATATTAATCTGTACTTCTACTTGCAAAGAAATTGCCAAAGAATATATTAAGATATTCCATTTGCTAAAGCTTTTTTCCACTCTAACTGGAAAAAAATGTTTATACAGAAGTAAAACACTGAATCTGAAAAGTGAAATAATTCCCTCGTGCCAGTTGGCCCAAAATAAATGAAGTATCAGTTTAAAATGACATGCATCCTCAGTTTGGGGGATCTTATCCTACACTGGCAGTGGGTTACACTTCATGAACAAATAGGTGTGCTCCTTTTTAACTGCTTTGATCCTAAATAACTTAAGTAATGGAGTAACACCCAGTCAAGAGCCCTGAGTCAATTGTCATTTTCCCAAATAGGTCTAAAATTGCATACACAAAAAATTTACAAACAAACCATTGAAAAAAAACTTTAAAACTAATATTTAAAAGAAATAAAATGATTATGGTTATATTTTCCTGTTTTACTATTAAGTGTTAGTCTAAACTACTCCTTAGGCAAAAGTGAATGTGCTGATTATATATATATATATATATATATATATATATATATATATATATATATATATATATATATATATATATATATATATATATATAAAATAAAAGCCTACATATTAGTGTGCATTTCACAGAGAATTATATTATCTATTATGTAATATCAAATAACAGTCATATACTTGAATGTATTGTAAGGGTAGATTTTAATTTGCTCAGGTTATTGGTAAAAACCTTCATTATAAACTTTTTAACGATTGGCAAGCAATGTGAAATAAATGAACTCATACTCAAAACACTTTGTACACTTTCAACAACAACAAAAGCAAGATAAAATTAACAAGCATAATGGTACTCTTACCTGCATAGAATTCTGGACTATAAACTGCACCGACAACTGGATTTAATTTCCAGCCTACAGCAAGAAAACAAAACAACAACAACAACAGAAAAAGGATTGAGTTAATATTATAAATAATATTAATAAATATTAAATTTCTATATAGAAAATTAGAATATGAAGCTGTTACTTCAGGGTACTGTAGTTTTAGTGGAAGTTGTATGTAGCTATATAAGTCTGATTGCAGTATTTAGATACTTAGAAGAAATGATTAAACTGTTTATCTTTAACTATGCAGTTGTCTGGCTATGTCACCATGAAATATAAATGGTGGGAACTGAGGATTGTATAAAATATTGGCTTTTTTTTCCAGGAGTAGGGGTATATTTTGTGAATGCTAATGTTCATAAAACACAGACTGGTAAGCATTGGCTCAAGCCAGT
The DNA here is from genome assembly GCF_028017835.1 of Emys orbicularis. Lineage (NCBI taxonomy): Eukaryota > Metazoa > Chordata > Testudines > Emydidae > Emys > Emys orbicularis. Next base: position 28,050,985 of record NC_088692.1, read on the forward strand.
AAACAGTGCATTGTAGGCATAAGCCACTTAAGCTTCCCCACACAGCTTTCCTACAGCAGTTCAATCCGGAGATATGAGAACATATCTATTTCAAGCCTTGCCTCAGCAAAGACTGACAATTATTTAAAAAGTGTGACAAGCTATGTGAAAGGGTCCCCCTCACACTCCCATATTCTCTTGAGTTAACAGGTGCGCACTGAAAGCTATCTTATTCTTAGTCCACTAAAGCCATTTCACTTGGGACATGAGACAACTTGGATCCCAGGTTTCCAGAGGCAGCGGAAAAATGGAAGAAATCCTAAACAAATCTGTATGCATAGAGTGGTATTTCATATTTGTATAAGACCTTTCATCCGAAAATGCTGTATTTAAAAACTATGATCCTGATCCTGCATCACTGGAGTCAACTACGGATTTGCCATTGTTTTCATTTTTGAGCAGGAGTGGGGCCTATATATGGTGTGAGGAACATGGGAATTATCTGTGTTAAATTTTATTAATGTGATAGATAGATAGATAGATAGATAGATAGATAGATAGATAGATAGATAGATAGATAGATAGATAGATAGATAGATAGATAGATAGATAGATAGATAGATAGATGCAACGGTCTCAAGTTGTAGTGGGAGAGGTCTAGGTTGGATATTAGGAAACACTATTTCACTAGGAGGGTGGTGAAGCACTGGATTGGGTTACCTAGGGAGGTGGTGGAATCTCCATCTTTAGAGGTTTTTAAGGCACGGCTTGACAAAGCTCTGGTTGGGATGATTTAGTTCAGTAGTTCTCCAACTTTTGTACTGGTGACCCCTTTCACATAGGAAGCCTCTGAGTGCGACCCCCCTTATAAATTAAAAAAACTTTTTTATATATTTAACACCATTATAATTGCTGGAGGCAAAGCGGGGTTTGGGGTGGAGGCTGACAGCTTGTGACCCCCCATGTAATAACCTCGCAACCCCCTGAGGGGTCCCGACCTCCAGTTTGAGAACCCCTGATTTAGTTGGTGTTGGTCCTGCTTTGAGCAGGGGGTTGGACTAGATGACCTGCTGAGGTCTCTTCCAACCCTAATCTTCTATGATTCTAAGATTAGATAGATTAGATAATTATGTCTATATATAATCTATGGGTTTTGTGGTTATTTTACTGATGCATAAAAGGTTTCTAAGAGTTAAATCCTGCAATAAGCCAAAGCAATGGTTGTAAACACAATGCAACTGCCTGCTGCTCATATAGATAATACAAGGAAACCACTATTTGCAGACTGCTTCAGCTCCCCTCTGGAGAAATCCATAAACTAATTAAAACCAGGGTCAGAGTCCCAGGTCAGAAAAAAGGTAGTTTGAATTGGATAAAATATGACAGGCACGCACACAGACTTGTGGGGGGTGGGGCTGTCCAAGGGGCAGCAGTTGCAGGAGGCATCCTGCCTCACCCAGCCTCAGTGCTTTGGGGGTGGGGAGGAGGGAAGCAGTGCCTGAGTTAAGCAGAAGCCTGAGTTAACCTGTCAAAGAAAGGTTAAGTTTTGGCTAAGACATTATGCATTTAGGCTTTTGTTATTTTTAACTCGTTCTCTCTCCTTGCAATGTTCTATGGATAAATAATTCATACTCTCTTTTGAACACTGCTTTTACTAGCTGATCACAGCTCCTGGAAAGGATTCCATAGCAGAGATGAAATCCAGATGGACCTGCTGGAGATCAATATGTTTGGGCGAGATGGAGGTAAATATGGTTGGTAAACAGGGAGTGCTGTAGCTCGGGTGATCCAGTTTAAAAGTGGGGTGAACCACCCGATTCCATTCTCAGAGAAATGTATGCAAACTGCACTTGAAATAAGTGCCCTCACACTTGAAAGAAGTGCCAACAGAGAGATTTAGAGAGATCACAGGTGCAGCTCATCCCTGAACTATAACAATTTGGAATCCCCTTCATCTATCACTGAAATGTAGCCATCTCTGGCATGAGACACAATAAGTGTTTTTCAGAAAACAGCAACTCATCAATGTCAGAGCCCAAGTGATGGGCGTTCTTCTATAAAAACAATTCATTGATAAGATAGAACAGATAGTGAAGAACAATACTATATGTTATCTACACTTCAGGGGCAAATAACATAAGCCTAAATATCCAGAATGTAATTACCTAAGTTGGAAATTGGTCAAGCCATGGTGACTAATGATTTTTTTCTTGTGAATTTTCATGAACACCTGAAGGGTATTTTGACTGTTGTGTTGCACCAAATTTTCTCCTTAAAGATCCCTGATCAGTGCAGTCCAAAAGATGTGTTATTTGAGTGAATTTCAGATCCTTCAGTCTCTGCTGTCAAAGGGGATGACACATACTGCTCAGATTTGAACTAACACTAATGGCCACTCAATTTGTCAAAGAGAAAAAAAAAAATCCTGGGAGATGCAGATCGATGCTCACAGCTGAAAGTCGCGCCCATATTTCATTTCCTTCCCATTCCCATTCTGATGGCTGTACCATCGAACTTTTGGAAGCTAAGACAGGAAAGACTTCATTCATCATGAAAATAACAACCATTAAACTTTACTTTATCTTGTCAATGAAGTACGTACTGGCCCATAACTGTGTGGGTTAATCAAGCATGATAGGAGCGAGGAACTGTCAAAGAACCCCGGTTTAGCAGTTGGATGAGGCAAATTCTCCCCAGTGAGTATAATTTGATGTATTTGCCTTATTGTTACAACACTAATCTCCCCTCATGTTGAAACTCTAAAAGCTGCAACTGTGGAAAAAATAAATCTATATAGCCATCCAAAGAAATATAGGTTAAGTGCACTGTAGGGAGCAATCATGTACTGTAGGAAGCTATCCTGCTTTGGCAGGAAGATGGACATAACAACGTCAAAGGACATTTTCCACTTCTAAGGCCAGATACACTAGTGTGGTGTATCTGCTTTGCTCCATGTTGTCAGTAGATTCTGGCTGTATAGTTGGCATAACTAGCCATGACAGGATCACCCCATTGTAAGGGGATACCCTAGCGGCATAGAGGTTCTTACAACATCTTTCCTCTTTGCTGTTTGCACACTTGGCATGGCTGGAGGAAAGGGATGTGGCAAGGATACCCCTTCACTGAGCTGATGTTTGGCTGTGGTTTCAGATTCTTAGGAACTAGCTCAGCATACAGAAGTGCCAGTATCAAGGCAATGCAAAGGTGAGTTTTGCAGCACCTCTCTATATCCCTGTCCTGACTTGTGCTACCAGTTCCTTGGTCACAGCTGAAGCCCCAACTCTAATACCACTTATGCAAGCCTGTGTGCCCTATAAGCCCACAGGTTTCGGTCTAGTGCCTTAAATTATAAAACGAGCATTAGACTGAAGAATAAACATTCCTGGACTTAAATATGGGGCATGATAGGCTAGAAAATCTAAAGATGTCTGAAAGTCACTTTGCCAGACTAGTGCATGTTCCTTACAGGCAGGTAACTCACAATGAAAAAGCAGCTATATTTCCAAAAGAGATAACAAGCACAAGGTAGGTAACAAAAATCCATCTATCTGCTAGCATAAACTTGCATGACCAGTTGTGGTAGCAATTACATACACCTCTACCTCGATATAACGCTGTCCTCGGGAGCCAAAAAATCTTACCGCGTTATAGGTGAAACTGCGTTATATCGAACTTGCTTTGATACACTGGAGTGCGCAGCCCTGCCCCCCCGAAGCACTGCTTTACCACGTATATCCGAATTCGTGTTATATCGGGTCGCGTTATATCGGGGTAGAGGTGTATTTCTTGAGTAATTAACCATTTGGGGAATTTTTCAAGGTTTTATTTCCAAAAGCTCCTAACTCATAAAAAAGAACCTTATAGAAACAAAACTGTATTTGCATATCTGTTAGAAATCCAGGTTTATTCTGTTTTAGTATCTGCTCAGTGTGTGAGTAGTGTGTTCATTATATAATCTCTGCTAACGAACTACTGGTAAGGTGCCTGGGTGAAACATAAAATACAGCACATCATAATTTTTTAGAAATGCAATCTCCCAAATACCTGATATAACTATACAAAAGACAAAACGGTGTGTGCTGTGACTATATTATGCCTACCACTCAGAGACTCGTACACTTAAAAATCGATCCCCATATGTTGAAAAAAGGACCTTTAAGAATACCTACATATATAAACAAATTATTCCAAGTTACTTGCCTCAGACACAGCTTGCAAATGCTGACACTTATGTAGAGGGGCACATAACATAATATTTATATTTTAACTTTTACATCTCATTTGAAAGATGGCACCTTCAACAATACAGTACCCTTTAATACAATCATGGTGAATATTGGTTCAGTGCCTACAAATAGGCAGAGGATTGACAAATATTATCATACAGTTTGTGGATAATTGATATTGAGAATATTAATTAAAGGACCCAAAGTATGATACTGGAAATCATGTCTGTATTTTGTTCCTATGAATATAATTATTGTTATAGCCCAATGTGTTTATTGTGACATTGAAGCACTTATCTACATGTGCTCACTCAGTCAGTCCCAGCAGCTTGCTAACAGGGGTGTGAAGGTGCATGTGGATCAGGCCTGCTGACAGCAATTCTGGGCCCCAGTGCAGAACAGTTAATGGGCCCCCAGGCATGCACAAGAATCACAGAATCAGGATTGGAAGGGACCTCAAGAGATCATCTAGTCCTCAAAGCAGGACCAATCCCCCAGACAGATTTTTTGCCCCAGATGCCTAAATGACCCCCTCAGGTTTTGAACTCACAACCCTGGGTTTAGCAGGCCAATGCTCAAACCACTGAGCTACCCCTCCCCCTGACAAGCTGCGCCCACGCATGACATTTGGGCAATGCTGCCAGCTCCGTTGCTGGTGCCCAGCGAGCTGCTGGCTGCGGTGCTGGGAGCGCTCTTCCGGAATGGCCAGGGCTTCCAAATGCCCACCCAGTAGGGTTGCCAACTGTCTAATCGCACAAATCCAAAGACCGATGGCCTACCCCCTACCCTGCCCCTTTCCTGAGAACACGCCCCATCCCACCCCTTCTCTGAGGCCCGACCCCCTGCTCACTCCATCCTCCCTCCCTCCATCGCTCGCTCTCCCCACCCTCACTCACTTTCACCAGGCTGGGGCAGGGAGTTGGGGTGTGGGAGGGGGTGCAGGCTCTGGGAGGGAGTTTGGGTGCTGGAGGAGGTCCAGGGGGAGGGCTCCGGGAGGGAGTTTGGGTGTGAGGTGAGGGCTCTAGGCTGGGGTAGGGGGTTAGGGTTCAGGAGGGGGTCAGGGGTCAGTGTTTACCTCAGGCAGCTCCCAAAAGCGACTGGCACAGCCCTCTGGCAGCGGTTCCTAGGCAGGGGCCCCAGGGGGTCTCCGTGCGCCGCTGCCCACAGTTCCCAGCCAATAGGAGCTGCGGAGTTGGCACTCGGGGCAGGGGCAGTGCATGGAGACCCCCCCTCAGGGGCCACAGGGACGTGCTTGCCGCTTCCGGGAGCAGTGTGGAGCGGAGCGAGGGGGCAGGTCTGCCTTAGCCCTGCTGTGCTGCCGGCAGCAGCTGGGGGCCCCTGGGCCCTTTTAAATCACTTGAGCCCCATGGCAATTGCCCCCCAACCCGTCAGCGGGCCTGTGTGTGATACTTTGAACAAGCACTACAAACTAGGTCATTATGTGGGCTTACATGTCTGATTGCTGATTTTTCCCAACCGGAGAAAAGATTAAAAGTGAGGAACACAAGACAAGAAGTTCACGAAAAAGCTTCAAATTATGTGGGAAATGCTTTTATCAACACAATTTCAGGAGCCTACATTAAGGTGTAAAAAAAATGACAATACTAAAAAGCAAGGTAACACATACTCTGTGTGACACCGAAATAAACTTGTCCCTAAAACACATGATAATATTCATAATAAGATTGAGCTTCTTTTTCAAGCATCATCATCCCTAAGGCTGGATTTGATATTTGATGCTTAATAGAGAAAACCCTGTTCCTTAGCTGTGTCGTAAGATTAATTTAAATATGCACAAAATCATTTATAACAAACCTTCTTTTATCCCCTCTGTCATACAACATATTGAACAGAAGAGTGAAATCTTCACATGTATATAAAATATTCCAACTTATTGTTAGAAAAAAATGTTATTGTATGACCCAGTCAAGCCTTGTGCCTGTCTGGCTTGATTCACTGGGATGACATTTTATATAAAGATTAGCAACAATGAAGGAAGCTTTCCATTTTCATCACTTGGACAGACACATATTCACATGAATTAAAAAAAAAACTAAGAAAAGTTTCTAGAAGAGCCTGAGGAATTTCAGACTAGTACTTCCCAAATTATTATAAACAGGTCAATAATTATATGTCAAATTGAGAACAGTTATTTTATTTTTGTTGTGCTTGGGGGGGGGGAGCATGACACATTCACTAAAAAATAAACAGCTTACTTCTGTTTGCCCCACTTTTTAGCAAAATCTCAATAATGAGCTCTCAAATGTGGAAAATAAGTTCCATTGTATTTCAGCACTGAAGAGTGTCTCAGCCAATTGTGGCAACCTGCCTTTATTGATCATACGTGTTCAGTTTTCGTTTGTATTTTTTGATTGGCCAATAGGAACAAAGATATTAGTTTGGAAAGCAAATGGTTATAGCAAAAGTATCCAAGCCAAATAGAACAAATAATTATTGTCAGTAAATCCATTTCTGTGCTATTTTTTGTAGTTGAAAGGTGTTAATGATTTGACATAACTCACAGTAAATAATCTTTTTTGGCAAAGCTGCTGAATTAAGCACTGGAAAAGGGATGGGGGGGAAATCTCTTTGAAAAGCATTGCCCAGAACACCCCTCCCCCCATTTCTACACATGACTCTTCTGTCATTAGTCTACAATATTGTACCCTTTTGTTAAATCAACAGCAAGGACATCATTTTTAGGTGATTAGATTCCTTTATAGAAAAGGGGGAACCATAAAACAGTTATAATTTGCTCTCTACTCTCAACAAATTGTGGAACAGACAACAGAAACAATCCTGAAGTAAGCTGTATTATGATAATACCAAAGAGCAGCTCATGCTTGACAGAGGGAGCATTCTTCCTACCTTCCCTGCAACTACATCATCCAGGGCAAAATTGTCCCTATGATTAGTTCATTCACTGCTATACTAACGCTGCACAAAGCCAGAAGAGAATAATCATGTCCTAGCAGGTATATTCTCTGGTACATGCAGCATCAGTTTACATATTGCTACTATAGTTCATCATTTAGGTTCTGATCCTGCAACTCGTTGCATGCAAATGGAATGCTGTGCCTACAAGGAGCCACATTGAAGTCAACAGATCTCTGCCCAAGTGCATCAGTTTGCCCAACAATAGGCCTCAATCCTGCAATGAACTTTGTGAGAATGGCCCCATGAAACCCTGTAGAGGCCACAGAAAGTCATTAGGACTGCATGCCGTTGCAGGAGTCCACCCACAGGGAGCAGCTTGCAACATTAGGGCTTACATGCATTCTAGTATTTGACAGTAAAAGAAAGGATCAAAAGCTCATGCACTTACCATTCGTATAAGGGTTGACTGTCTTTTTATTTGTCATTACACGTGCTGTCGCGTTATTTACCTATGCACATAGAAAATTAAATTAGTAAATGTTATAGAGAGAGTCTGTGGTACTATTAAATGCATGCATTATTACTGCTATTAGTCATATAAAAATAAAATGCAATTTAATTTTTAAAAGGCAGTAGGTGCATAACAAAATCATACTATATATAATTACATTTACTTTCATAACCATTTAAACTTACAAATCATTTCAATAAAGCAACATCGTATCATTTAAACTTTAATAAAGACACATTAAAAGCAAATTAAAAAGGTACTGCATAATTTAAGATTTAAGAGCATGCTTATATTCCATGATAACACTGAAACAATAAATATTTTAAAAAAATATCTTTTATATGAAGGAACATGCAGTGGAGTAGAGGGGGAAGAGACAAGGTACAAGGAAACAAATAAAATGTCAAAAAAAGGGACAAACGAATTTTAGCAGTGTGCAACATAACCCTTTAGAAGAGAAGTACCATTGGAAAAGCAACATCTAGCATTCAACACTTGGAACAAGAGCCTTTTTCATTGCAAGAATTAACAAAATCATTCAAGCTTTAAAATCACAGCTAACAAAAGGATAAAAAGAGGGTGCATTATTTAACACAATATGGAGTTAACAATCTGAGTAAGATGTGCACGAAGTCATATCCTCAATCCAATCAGTGCCTCCCAGGCTTGCTTAAAACGTACACTCAATTACAGGCGTACCAATATAGAAAAAAATATAGCATCAAGAAAACTTAATACAACAAGTCAAAAAAATTCACGTGGTATATCAGCGCTAAATACGTGAAACGGCAGATGGACTTCTCCACTTACCATTCAGCACCATCGCCAGCATGGGTATGTATACAGTTACCATGGTTACTGAGAGTTTGGTGAGGGCCCTAAGCGCTACCGTCGAAGGGGGAAAATGAAAAGGCAAAATATGCAACATCTTACTCAAAAGACGACAGCATTTTCAATTGGTATTTTTTCTTTCTCTCTTTTTTTTTTATTCTAACAAATATGACTCTGAGGCAGTGTTGAAGGGGACCCAGTGGTACCAAAAATATTTGGGTTTGTTTTCTGATGGGGATGGATGGATCAGGCCAACCAGGAAAACTAGCCTGGTGGTTACTTTGAAATGAAACTTCCAAACCAATTGATTTGGTTGTTGTTCTTTTGTTTTACTTTTGTCTCTTTTTATATCTTTTGGATGCTATAATCTCCCAATCTGAGTTATTTTGAAAGCCACTGTGGATCCCACATCAACCCGGCATCAAAAAGAAAAAAAACCCGACCTTTTGTTTGTTTTTGTTCTTGATTTTTTTGTTTGTTGTTTTTTTGGAATTTACTGCACCCATTGATTTACAAAACATAGAAAATAATAACTTCAAAATATTAAAGCTTTCATTTTGTCTCATTTCTGTCATCCACCTTAGAGCAATAATGATAATAATAATAATAATAATAATCACAAAAGAAATAATAATAAAAAAAACCCAAGTAAGGCCAGATTATCTCTTTATATATAAATATATATATAAACAATGGGAAGGGGAAAGGGGAGCACACAAAAGACACCAATGATGCATCTGAAACAACAAATGAGAGTGAAGCAGACATTTATAAAAAAGATGAAAAGGAAAATATTTTGAACATGCACCTCGATTTTACGGCCCTCTACCACGGTGCCGTGTAATTTCTCCCTCGCCCTGTCCGCATCAGCACTATTTTCGAAAGTTACGAAACCAAATCCCTGCATGCAGGAGGGAGAAGGGGGGAAAACAACATGCACATTATTATTTCAGTCAATGACCACTTGTTTGCTTATGTTCTCTCGCTTTAATTTAATATTTTCTTGTTCTTGCTTCATTTCTGTAACATGCAAATTAGAAAAATTATAATCATACTGAGATGTGCAATAAATAAGCGACAAATGTGAACAAGTTTTTTTTTTCTTTCATCAGTTAGATAACACCCCCTGAAGAATTCAAAGAATGATACCAAAGATACCTTTCTCAATGTCACTACAGAGGAAAATAAATCTAACAAAAAAATGAAATCAAAATCAAATTTACAGTGTCTTCACATAGAAAAAATGAAATAATGAGAAAAGAAAGTGGACCACTTTTTAATGACATGCAGATAGTCTCAACAAAATAAAAAAAACGTGGGCACAAAATTCAACACTGAATGCCAATATACTCTAAAACATTGCCTACTTAGTCATGCTGTTGTGATTGTAAGAAACATTTTTCCCATGCAACACTAGGGTTATTTAAACTTTTGTCAAACTGTATAGCCTTTACTTATTTTTTTATAAAAAACAAAAAAACAGAAAAGAAAAGAAAAAGAAAAGAAAAGAAAAGAAAACCACCAACAAAAGTGGTACTTTTATAACTAAGCATAAACTTTCTGGTTTTCAAAAGATCAAACAAAATCACATGATGTGAATAGAAAGAAACTTTGATAAAGTAAGAAAAATGCAAACATTTTGAATAAGTTTAACTGCTTCATTCGGTATTATTTTTGACATACAGTACATGCAACTGAGACTGTTTACTCTACCTACTCCCATGTTAGTGGGATAGAGTTATGCAACTTTGAGATATTATCATGAAAAAAACTAACCACTAAATACTTCAACACCAAAGGAAGACATGTGTATGTCTTTTCTGCTGCATACTAGTTCTTTGACTATTCTAAGCACTTAACATTCTTATATTAGACTAAACAAAGACTTCCAAGTTTGCTAGCATTCTTTTTTTTTTTTTGTGCTAAAGCAGATACATACGATTTTAAACTTGGAAAAATTAAAATGCTTCATCTACCACTGACATTGTTGCTAAAATAACTTTAAAAATGACATTTCATTATTTAAAAAACAAAACAAACATTTATATATCATGATCAGAAAATGTACTCCAACCCTTTGAAACAATTCAAATATTGCCAATGCTATGCTTTTGCATGTCACCTTCTATAATTTAAGGCCAATTATCCCAATAGAAAAGCATTAACCATGCTCAGTGTTTCAAATCAACAAGCATGTGCAAAACATACATGATCCTTTATTAAGGACTGTTCCCATTCCAAGTTCTTCTGCTGTATATAAAAGAAATCCTGTCCCAGCCACACACAATTTTCATCCTCATTCACAAAGAATTCTCAGAACAACTTTTTTTGTGCAGTGCTCATCTTTGTTAGGCCTGGTCTACACCTAAAAATTAGATCAATATAACTATGTCTCCCAGGGGTGTGACACAGTTAGGTCAACTTAACTCATACTGTAGATGCAGCTAGCTAACACCTCTTGGAGAGGTGGATTAACTACATTGATGAGAAAAAACATTCCATCAATGTAAGAAGTGTCTGCACTATGGCACTATCGCGCACAGTGGCAGCACCGTAGCTGTGATGCTGTAGCATAGACATGCCTTTAGGCACCTCAAGCAAGAGACGTTATACTTCCACACACCTCTGCCCCTGGCCAGGTCCCCACCACTGTGTTAATAACACACGACATAAACCGTGATGGACAAACTTTATAAAGCCAATCTTGATATAAAAATATGTATCTATAATTCTGCTAACTAAAGCTGCATCCACTTCCTCAACCAGGGTAACATTATTTCTGAGGGAAACATGGAGTCTCTGTGGCAACATTGCTTCTATGCATAACTTAGTCATCTTCTCCCTCTCCGCCTGGTCCAGTCCATTGTTTAATTTTGCAGTCAATGTCTATCCAACCCAGTAACTCCTTCCCAGCAATCTAACCTATCACTACTTGCCCTGTATTAGCAAAAAGGGTCTATGGATTAGGAAAGGGGAGGGGCAGAATGTTAAGGGTTTTTTTTTGGGGGGGGGGGGAAGATATTCAACCCGGCAAAAAAAAAAATTAGCTAAACAGGAACAAACACAAACCATTCAGAATATCATACACACAAAACCAAAATAGTGAATTAATGTGTGAAAAAACATTAAGAAACTATTGGAAATTATCTTTTAAAAGTGGAGATTGGTATTCCTTTTATCTATTCAAGCCATAGATTTATTTATTCTTGTGCATTATGTAGGGAAGTGTGTGTATGTACATGTGTGTATAGCAGTAATGTATGGGTGCAATTTTCTATCCTCTTCTAATTAATTCTCAAACAACATACTGGCTACTTTCAATTACTATTTACCCACCCATTAAACCTCCCATGTTGGAATAGCTCTGTAAACAAACTCTTAAATTCAAGTGCCACTGAGAAAATTCCTTAGCAGAACCTTATCACTGCAGCCACTGAACCAGTGACCTAAAGCTCACATAATAGTGTAAGTTACTCTAATATTGTCTAACTGTTTGTTCACCTCTCTCCTCCAAGCAGAATAGTCATCTTCCCTGAGAGGCAAGAACTGAAAATTTGGTATGAGTTCTAAGACTGTTAATTATGACCTAGAATTCTAAAAACAGTCTCCTGAGTAAGCCCATTTGCTCGTAGCACCAGTGTGCATTCCAGATTTTTTTTAAATACTGGGAATAAAAGAAACACCCAAAATAAAATATCATAAAGAAAAAAGCACCTTTAGTTAATATTAAGGTGGAGCTACAAGCTAACTAAAGACAAAATATCCAAACATTTAGGAATGTGTGGCAGCTGTCATTTTGAATTCCTTACATTTATTTTTTCTTATGCATTAACATTACTTAAACAAAGCTTTTATAAACTTTTTACACTCATATTTTAATTTACAGAAACTTTATCGGATAATAACTTTTATTCATCAGGTGCATAGAGCTCTCTCTCACACACACACGCATGCACACACTTTTACATATCTATGTACATTCCACACTCAGCATAACTGCAACTAAACAAATATTTATTCTTGTACTAATCCATAATATGAGCTGTCAAGTGCTCAGATACATTAAAGGACACTGAAGGAAAAACAAACAAACAAACAAACAAACAAACAAAAAACCCTGTACTTGATCATTAACCAAGTTTTAAATGGCAATGCATAGTCTTGTTTTTGATTGGGGAGATGGTTGGGAGTGTTTGTTTGTTTGTTTGTTTTGAAGGGCTAACGGGCCTTATATTATGGACAAATGAGCACATACATGTTTGTAAAATCATTAAATAATTTACAAATATAGAAAGATGGTGTTCATTGTTGTTAGAGTACTTTTACATCTCTAGAGTAAAATCTTACCTTAGCAGCTCTGCAATCGTCCCTAAAGGACAAAACCAATTTGCAGCAGCTGTGGAGAGTTACTGAAACCCAGAGCCTCAACCAGTTAGTTAAGGAAGCATGTTCAAGGTTAAAATGCTAGAGCAACGTTACAATGAGTCTGCTTCTGACTGATATAAACTGAATTGCCCTCACAGGATTGGAGTGGGAAACTCGTGAGTTCCCTCAGATTGCCTTCTCTGAGCTTATGTTTCCACTTTATGGCAAAGCACTCCCCACTTAACGTTGTAGTTATGTTCCTGAAAAATGTGACTTTAAGTGAAATGATGTTAAGCAAATCTAATTTCTCCATAAAAATTAATGTAATTGGGGGGGGTTAGGTTCCAGGGGAAATTTTTTTTGCCAGACAAAAGGCATTATATACATTTTAAACAATTTAAAACAAGCAATTTAATACACCCTACAGGTATAAGTTTTAAATAATTTTAAAGAAACAATTTAATAATACAATCATCACTGCTGAGTATGAAGCTTGCTTGAGGTGGTGGAGTCAGAGAGTGGAAGAGGATGGATTGTCCGGCTGCTCCTCTTGCTGTTCTTGCAAGCACAGGCACTGACTTTGCCGGGGGCAGGAGGCTCAGCCCTTGGCCCATCCACCCCACCCTTTCACCCAAGTCCCCACCCTTGACCCGCCTCTTCTCCCCCCTCACCTCCTCCCCCTTTACTTCGCATGCTGCATCCTCGCTCCTCCCCCTTCCCTCCCCCCTTTCTGAATGCTGCAAGCCAGCTGATTGCGGTGGGCAGGAGGGAGGGGGGAGGCGCGCCGAGTCCTCGCTCCTCCCCCCTTCCCCCTGCCCGGGGCAATTAGCTGGCTTGCGGCGTTTAGGAGGCAGGAGGGTGGGGGGAGGAGTGAGGACTTGGCACGCAAGCTCCCCCTCCGCCTCCCCCACCTCCTGCCCAGGGCAATCAGCTGGTTTGCAGTGTTCAGGAGGCAAGGGAGGGAGGGGGAGCCTGCGTGCCGAAAGCCAGCTGATTGCTGCGGGAAGAAGGAGGGGGAAGGCGCTGATCCGCGGGGTCTGCCAGCGGGCAGGAGGTGCTGGGGGGGGGGGGGGGGTTAGGGAGGCTGCCAGCTGTGGAGAAAGCAGGCAGCCAAACAACGTAAGAGTGGAGCATTGGACAACTTTAAATGAGCATGTTCCCTAATTGATCAGCAATGAAACACCCAACGTTAATCGGGACGACTTTAAGTGAGGAGTTACTGTCAATTGGGGGTGGTGGGCAGTTTGAACACTGCTTTGGAGGCAAATTGCTATTCTCTGTTTATCTACATTAGTACTCATGTTTTCTGGATTTGAATTGTTTCGTGTCATGTAAGCTGCAGTTTACAGAAGTACCCATGCTCAATTCCTGTCTAAATGCAAAAGGTGATTTGATGTGCTTGTTAACCGAATTACTGGCATCTACTCTTTTAATCGCGGACAGAGAGGGCGCTAAGGAAACTGAGCCTTGTGAGACCCTCTCCAAGAGCTTTTTTATAGAGTAGGACAGTGGGAGGTTTGCATGGCACAGATGCCAACCCCTACTGTAGACATGCTGCACCAGTGTAAAAGCTGACTTGAGCTGGTGCAGCACCCATCCAATAAGGTTCTGCATTGGTGCAGATATATTGGCACAAAAAAAGTCCAATGTATAAAAGCCCATAGGGTGAGAGGGTAAATATACTGACCATACTCATTTAAGCCTTGAGCTTACTCCTGAAACCACCAAACAAAGATGCCTATTGTGCTGTTTGTTCTGAAATTTTAAATCTATCTGCTAGGAACAAGTCTTAGACAACCAGTTTCTTTCACAAAGACTCCTGAACAGCCATCAGATAAGTATAACAGATTTCAGTCACTAACAACTTGAGCCCAATTTGAATTGGCAACCTAAAGTTAAAAGGCCCTGCATTCCTGTATTGGCTTAAAATCACCAAACTTTTGAGTGATACCGTTCCCCAGCATCTTTGTTGTTTTACAAAATAGGCAGTAAATATTCTAATTGGGTGAGGGGGATGTCAGTTTATGAATGACAAAGCAACTCAAACAGGTTTTGGAGTTTAAGGCCTATGATGATTGCATCATTTTATATGGAAGAAAAGGTGACCATTTTAAATTTAGAACTAAAAATGCTGACACATTAGGAGAGGGATTAGCAGAAGGATTATAATGTATCTGACATACTAAAAGAGAAAAAGGCTTCCATCATTAATACTGAATCATATGTAGGAGGGGAAGAATTATTACAAGTCGAATATATAGGGGGACAAAGATTAGAATGAGTCTGACATAAGGGGAGGAGAGTTACCATGCATATGACGTAAACATAGAAAATTATAGTGCGACTGATCTGGGTAAGATTTATGGGGAAATGACTGTTGTTTTGCACCATTTAATGTAAATTATCGAAGCATAACAATCTTATTTTTTTATTTCTTAAGTACCCAATAAATCAGGCTATAAATTTAAAGCAAAGTAACTTTCAGGAGAACTAAAATAAATTTACAATACAGTACATTGTCTTTATCGGTAGAAATACTAAAATAAATTGTATTCAAAGGGTTGGTGCATTGAAGTTTTTAACTAACCAGGAAAACATCTGCACATCAATAATCTGGAATAATCACATATTTTATTGAGTAATTACTCAAGAGGATATTAGATTATATTACCAACTTTCATTTCAATAGCAGAAAATACCTATTCTAGCAAATGACGTGCTTATTTTTCTGCAAATATGACTCATTTTATAAAATGAGTAAGGTAATTATCACTGGAGGATAAAGAATCAGCCTAGACAATATATGATTATATTTAAAAGCTGAAAGCAAAATTCCCATTGAACTTTGACAGTTTATAGTAGTTATAATTTTTCCTTTCAAAGGATTTAAAATGAGTCCACTGAATTTCTTGCTGTTTGGGAAACTGACAAAAGGCTTCAAAAGGTGTTTCCATTCAAGTGGATTTTTAAGATGCATTTATTACACCAGTGCAGTTGTTTTCTCTTAATCTTATCAAATACTAAAAATCAATTAACTGATTCTTCTGGTGAATTAAACTGCTTACCTTTGAGCCTCGCTCATTAAAAATAATTTCAACATCTAAGATTTTACCAAATTGCTGAAAAGAAATAGAAAAATCACATGAACATAAGAAAATCTGAAAACATCATAACAGAGATGTAGCAAAGATATTTCATAGTATTAGAAGATTTAGTACCTCATATATAGAAAGATATTAAACTACAGGCCAGTCATGCAATAAAAAAATGACAAACTGAAGAGTAGCTGAATCAAATGCATGTTGTGATGAGCCTGATACATAGCTAAAACTGCACCACTACCATTCTGCATAATCAATAACAGCAATTAAAATATAGTAGCACCTGCTGACTGTGAACCACGCTATGGTTAAACTCATATCACAGTGCCGTTAAAGAGAAAAGTTGGTGAGGTAATATCTTTTATTGGACCAACTTTTGTTGGTAAGAGAGACAAGTTTGTGACCGTACACAGAGCTCTTCTTCAGGCCTGAAAAAGAGCTCTGTATGAGCTTGTCTTTCTCACCATAAGAGGTTGGTCCAATAAAAGACATTACCTCACCCACTTTGTCTCTCTGATACCCCGGGACCAATAGGGCTACAAAAACACTGCATATCACAGTGAAATGAAAGTCCCAACATTTTACTTACTTTTTAATGGCTTTTCAGTCCTCTTATAATGATGTTTCAGTATAGGTAATATCCCACTGTGCAACTCCCCTTGGAGTGCAGCAATCACCACCCACCAGACAGGTATTAATTGTTGCATTTAAAGGTGATTATCACCTCCCACTCATCCTCAGAGGAATATTAGCCCCTTGGTCTTGTTCTAGTTGCTCCCAGTGAAATGAAGAGGAATAAGGACATATTTGCTACAGCTTCTTCTGGCTGTGAGTAAAGATACAGGGTGAAATCCAGGCTTTATTTAAAAATCAAATGGGAATTCTGTTATTGATTTCAGTGGAGCCAGTATTTTACCCATATCTTCTAAAAGGATACACCACAGCTTCCAGTGCCCCCTCAAAGAAGATAAAGAGAGACACTTCCACCAGTGCTGAGTTTTTCCCAAACAAGCCCTGTCCTACCTTAGTGAAACTCTGTTACTTGTGCGTGGGAATAAACCGTACATCTTATAATAATAATTACTATTATTATTGGTGTTATCATAGCCCTAGACACTGTCCAAACATGCAAAAACGCACAGGTTCTGTCCCAAAGAAAGAAGTTTCACTATACCTGCTTTGGTAAAGGGAATGAATGCTAACCCTGGGCAGTATTTAGTATGGATAAGTCAGAACATTTTTTGATGCAACACGTTTTATGATGTGACACTTTCCAGTACATCACTCAATGTGTCATGTTCTCCTATTTCATGTGTCACTAACATGTCATGTGAAGCAGTGTAACTCTGGTGAGGCAATGTAAGTGACAAACAATATACTACAATGGAAAGACAAAACAATGCAGGCAGAAGCAGAATAACCTAGTGAGTGTATAATATATTACAGAAATTAGACTCTACTCCAGTCTACTAAGTACCTTAAGATATGGTAAATACATCCATGACAAGAAAGATAGAGTTCCTTTTATCATTTTAACTTTTTAGAAAAATCAGCACACTCTTGTTATCCTTTGCTTTTCCCCCCCAGTTACATTTATCCTCCAAGTAACAAATGTGTTAACCGCTATTGTTAGCTTATAAGCAGACAATTGTCTAATGTTTAAACTATAATTGGTGTATATATAAAGCCGGGTGAAGTTGGAAAAACAAAACCCAAACTAGTAAACAAGCCTGCTCTCCTCAACTCATGCGCCTAAAAAGAAATCATGTTCATAACAGGATCAAGGTGCAAAGGATGGTTTCAATATCAGGCTTCATTTCAGAAACTTCACTAGAATTCGCAATGATAGGAATTTGAATTTCCCATCAGTTTAGAAACTCAGATTTCTCTGCACTGTCCAGGTTGGTTTAACAATGAACAACTGAAAAACTGAATTTGCTGGTTTTTATAGGAATCTTTTTGTCTCAGCTTGCAAGTGGGAGACTCAATGCAGCTATAGCTCCAATAGTGTTACTGTTACCAAGTTGTATGGAAGCTGGGGAATTCCTGCAATCTTCCAATTTGAAAGTAAGATTTATTTGAGTTTTCTGAATCCTAAAAACTTGGAATGAAAAACACAAATTAAATTTAGTTTGTTTACAGTTGGATTTTAACACCCACAAAACAACTCTTGTATTTTGTGCATTTAGAAACGGAATCCACCTGCTTTCTGAGTTGTTTTATTTAAATTTAATTTTAACTGATTAACATACATTTATCCTAGGGAGTTCTCATATGTCATCAGATGCTTTACAATTTTGTGCTCTGAAATGTATGGCATCAGATACACCTTTGTATTTGGTGGGGGGAGAGTTGCTAGGGCAATTCCGATATGTTTATGTGAAAATATCCCTTTTTCCCCACTATCATGTCAGGATTCAGTTCTTAGTAGATATTTAAGTAGATACTTCTTCTGCTCCATTAGACTGTTAAAAAAAACAAACTAGAAGATAAATTCATTATACTATATAATGAATTTAAGTCAATTACTTGACATATTTTGTTCCTTCTTGTCTTTTAATGGGACTCTGTTATTAAGTGGGACTATATCATATATTAAATAAAACTCATACACAATATAAATATGTGTGTGTGTGTGTGTGTGTGTGTGTGTGTGTATTATATTTTCATACCCACATAAAATAACTGCAGGTTCAAAATCTAGTACAATATCCTGCTCCAGCATAAGGGTATCTGTGAGTTATTTATGTTTATTAAGATGATATGAATAGGTGCAAAAAAAGGCAGGTCCAGTACTGGAGTATCATCTGGCCACGTACAATTCTTTGTGAAAGGAGGCTAATAATAATGCAGTTGTTAGGACAAGTAATGCCTATTTTTTACTGCTATGCTTTTAAAGATCCACAACCCCTGGTGTGGAATTCAAGGTGAACAGAAGACTTCACAAGAGAGTATGTAAGTGTGTAATAAGTTAAGCCAGTATTAATTACTTGCTTTCTTAGAGTACGAAAAGATATGATATTCTGGAGATCTACCATCACATTATAGCTCTGTAGAGTACACATAGTATTGTTTCTCCTTACAAGTAGGATAAGCAAGTCAGGCAATTAGTTATGAGTAATGGGGGGGGAAAGGGTCTTACAATGGAAAGCATTATGTAATCTTAACTTTAGGTATTGCTGCTAGCTCCACCTATAATGTAAAGGTAATGCTTCTTTTAAAATGTGACAATAATAAGCATGCAAACAAAAATATAGTACTTACCCCAAACATCTGTCTGAGATCTGGATCTCGAAATCTGAAGGGTATATTTGAGACATGCAGCCGTTTCGGCTGTGATTTGTTTTCTGTGTTTTCAGAGGATTGTGTCTGTTGCTGGCCGTCAGTCTGTGCTGCATCATCTGTCTGCTAAAAGAATTAAAGCAAAATAAAGTAAAACATGCTCTAAGTATTGCTCTAGTTTTAGATATAAAAATAGTGGTGGGTTTAACTCTCAGGCAAGACACACAACTGAAAAGGAAAGAAGGAATCATTCAAACAATAATGTAAAAGAAAATCCGAAGTTAGAGATGTGAAATATCTGTTAATTCACCTAGTCCATTGTTACATCTATTTCAACAACATAGAACTTGGAAAGGAACAAGCAGTATGGGGAAGAAGAATGTAAACAATTATGTTACATTTTTAAATGTTTTTAAATAAATGAAGAATAAATATTTATCTCTGAATTAAAACATTGTGGAAACACCTTTAGCCTCCATCACTGTTTTCCGAAGGAAATTGAAGCATCATGGCCAGAAAACAGCCTAGCGGTAATAGCACATTATAAACCAGAGTAGAACTTGGACCTTTATGCAGAGGCCAATAAGGACTTTCACTCAACTCCAAGAGGGAGGAAACACATCACGCCATACTTGCCATTTCATAAGCAGTTAATGGGCTTTGGAGGGTAACTTTATCTAGAGGAACAGTCACTATTACTGAAAAGGCCTTGAATGTTCAAGGGACTAGAAGTACTATTAGAAGCAATGTAACAAGTTTCAATAATGCCCAAGATAAAGATGAAACCCAGAAATTAACTTCTGAAGAGTTTCACATAGGACCAAGAACATGTAGTGTTCATCAATTGCATGTCTATGGCAATTCTATACTGCAGTTTTTAAATTAGATCTTACATTTGGATTACATCACAGTTGAAGTTTGTTTCAGTTTAAAAAACCTAATTAGGAATTACAAAAAATATTATTAAAACACATTGAATTATTAATAGCATATCAGTCAACTGAAAATTAAAATTTATCATCTTTAGTCAAACAATACTTGGGATAAATCTCTGTGCATTTCTTTGATGACAACATATAGGGCCTAATTAATCACTCTGTAGCATATGTATATGCACAAGTAGAAGCATTTATGAATGTGTGTGTAAGTTAGAAGCTTAATTTTTATATACATATAGATTCACACAAGAACACAAGGTTAGAAAAGGGAAGAGGAAAGACAATGCAGCAGGAGAAAAATGGAAGGATGCAAATAGAAAGACCTTTAATTTCCCCTTCTCTTTCACTTCCTTTCCTGTCACATGCCTCTTCTATATGTTCCCTTTGCTAGTTTTTCAGTTGTCTTCTACTGTTGCTGTTTAACTACTATTTCTCATGTATACACTTTTTTTAAATATTAAAAAGTATCCCACTTCCAGCTAGCAACACCAAACTCATCTCTCATGGCTTGAGTGTCAGCAGGCTGTATTTCATTGGTTGAAATTTTAACTGTGATGGACAATAGTTTTTAATCGTGAGAAAAGCAAACGTATCATGCTGTTTAACCAATAGGTTAAACAGGCTGTAACAGGGCAATCTGCCCCTTTAAGGGCCAGAGGACTTGGGACCAGCCAGCCCTGTTTGCAAGCAGAGCACCTTTAAGAACGTGTTTGGGCTCAGTAGAAGGGATTATAACAGGGGTCAGGTGATTCCTATAAAGCACTGAATGAGCTCAGCTGGAGCTACAGGAAGCAGAGTGGTGAGAGACATGAGGAAAGGCCTCTGGGTCCCTACAACCTACTTTGGTCAGGGCATAGCTTGTTTCAGTGTTACGTTGTGAGTTTTTGTTTGAAGACTAAACTGTGCCCTGAAGTAAGGGCCTGAATAGACATTCTGCGTGGCATTTAATCTTTCCTAGGCTGGGGAAACAAGCCAACAGGCCTACATGGGTACTCAGATAGCATGATTAGGAGGGAGGTAAAAGAACCTGAATAGAATAGAATAGAATAGAATAGAATAGAATAGAATAGAATAGAATGTACAATTATGCTGAGGTTTGCAAGTAACAGAGTTACTTTTAATTTCATAATGCTCACCATCACCACATTCTTCTTAACTGCCTTCAACTCTTAAACTAAGTGTAAATAAAATCTCCAAGTTCATCTCCTTGTATTTTCTCTACTTCTGTACAAAAGAAAAACCTTCCAGAAAATAACCAGACAGGAAGACAGAGGCATATTGTGTGCAATTTTTCTTTTTTAAAGTCTCGCAATACCCTCAGAATATATGCAAAAAAAAAAAAAAAAAAAAGACTCTGCAAGGCTGCACCCTGCACCTGCATGGAGCCCCACTGAGCTCAACTGTGTGCAGTCACTTCTGGCACTGTGGCCTAAATGGACATGACAGACAATGGGCTGGATAGAGGAAGTATTGTTAACTGAGGCACAGAGAGATCAAGTGAATCTCTCTCAGGGTATGCGCAGTGTGCCCAGCCATTTGATAGCATCATCATCAGCCAGGTGAAGAGCCAGTAGCCTGCTGTCAAAGTAAGTCAGTGGGCCCTCATCAAGCATATGTGACAGTCTGAAGTCGACCGCATCTACATTGTGGGTCATTAGAGAAACCCCATTTGAAGAGATTAGCCGCACAATTGCCCTGTCCTGTCCAAAACCAGTTCTGGGATGACCACAGGTGTCTTGGCAAGTCAGAACCTGGTGGGCAGATGTTTGGATTGGTGACGAGAGAGTGATTAACAACTGTCATCACTGACCATTTGTTATGCCAAGCAGATTCCACCATCATGTCCTGTGGTGGTGTAAGTGACCATAAAGGGCGTCTAGAAAACAGGCGAACTGGCAAGATAGTTGAAGAGGTCTGAGTACAGAAGCAAGTTGCTCTTCTCATCGATAATGGCCAGGAGCAGGATGGAGGCCCCCACATGGCAAATATGGGGTCGTGCTATGTTACTAAGTATTGGCAGCAATGGCAACGGAGTTGCATGTAAAGTCCCGGTAACAATGCACATAGCTTTGTGAAGCTCTACATCGACCAGCCTCGCGTGAGATGAGCAACACCAGACAGAAGCATAGTATTCTGCTGTTGACTAGTAGAGGGCAAGTGCTGACGACCTAAGTGTCCGGATGCTTGCACTCCAGGTTGAGCCACCCAGTTTTCTGAGCAAGTTGTTCCGAGAGCTAACTTTGGCCGCTGTCTTCTTCAAGTGGTTGTGGTACATCAATGACCTATCCAACGTCATGCTGAGGTAAACCGGATGTGGGTTATGCTGCAAGTGTTGGCCATTTAAGAAAATATGTAACTCATGGCTTGCGCTTGCATTATGCAGATGAAATACGCTAGAAACCATCTTACAAAAGCTTGGTTGCAGGTGCCATCGAGTACTGTAGTGTGCTATGAGCTTTGTATCGTTGTTCAGGGCCTTGTCAATTTCTGAGAAGGACTGAGCTTGCTAGCTGCAGCAGATGTCGGCATAGATAAATTTGCATGAGCGTGCTGCTGGCAAATCGTTGATGTACACATTGAACAGTATTGGTGAAAGAACTGAACCTCGAGGAAGACTATTAATCTGACACTTCCAGGAACTGCAGGGGTCGCCCATGTGTACTCAGAGGCACCTATTTTGGAGGAAAAGCTCTACTACTTCGACCACCCAACGTAGGGCAACTCAAGAGGGTTTACACAGTAGGACTCTGTGCCAAACTGTCATAAGTGGTGGTCAAGTCTATTAATACGGCTCCTGTCTTTAGATTTTGTTGAAAATCATTTTTGACAAATGTGTCCAAGACTTAAACTCAGGCACTATGTCCTTTCCTGAACTCTGTGTGGTCAACCTGAAAAACATCGTCCAACTCCAGAGTAATTTGTTGGAGGATCAAGCACTCAAACACCTTACAACACACTGACAGCAAGGATATTGGGTAGTAACTCGCCATGCTATGGGGGTCCTTGCCTGGCTTGAGAATGGCAATAATCTTTGCTTGACGCCAAGTGCATGGTAGCTTGGGTCAAGTGAATGACCCAAGTTCACACAGCTTTAACTGTTGTTTAGCATATTGTTTTGTAGTTTTCATATATTCTGAGGATACTTCAAAAATTCAAGTGTATTTCACATGGGTGCAGGGATGTGTTTACAACAGTTAATTGCAGGATTGGGACCTTGGACTGTTAAGCATGGACTGACTCTTACTATGTGTTTGTATAGCATCTAGCACATTGGGGTCCCCATTTCAGAGCTTCTAGGTACTATTGTAATACAATGCAAATAAAATAATACCATCAAATTGCATATTTTGTCTGTGTGCACAGCCTTACACAGTTTCATTAACTAAGTAATAATCTCTCTCTCTTTCCCTGTTAGTCTCCTATCAAGTGTGATTTGGGCTCAATGTTTTGAAACAACATACACAAAACTTAAGAACAAAACTGGGCAATGTGGCCTCGCCTCCTCTAGATCCATTTTGCTTTCCTCCCCGATTGTCTAATTCTTTCTTGAAAGATGTTCAAGATTGCAGCTTCAATTTCTGTCTTTGGTAGTTCCATCCACATGTTAATTCCAAGCCTTGTTCTCATAAAGAAAATACAACCAAATCCTAGGCCATGTTTACACTACCAAAATGTGTTCTTATAGCAATGTAGCTAACTTGTTTTAACACTGTACCTCCACTATACCTACGGTTGAGCTAGACTAGATACATAGAATTTAACAGGACATACTATCTTGCTGTAAAAACGCACCATTTTGGGTAGTGAAGACTTCACCCTAAACTCCTTACAAAACGTGTTGGCACCATGTGTACAATTGGTACTCAAACTAATACCTAGGGGTAAAAACACTGAGTGAAATCCTGGCCTCACTGAAGTCAATGGTGTCCCCCACATTATTTTCAATGTGGGGATGATTTCACCCATTGTCTAAGTTTGGTAGGTGAGCATCATCATGATGTACACACATGCAGGAGCCAGTTCTACAAAATATGGAAAACTCCTTATACTAATGAAGCATTTTCTAGTGGTCTGAGCAAGTGACCACTAACAAACTCTGACACTGACTGTCCATAGCTCCACCGCACGCTTTTTCTTCTACCTCCCTAGCTCATAATGGGGATTCATCAGCAAATATCTGTTAAACACACTGCAGATTAAAACATATGATTAACTGCTATGCATTAATATTGTTATTTTAAAGAGATAAGAACATTTTCTGTCCTAAACTGTTCATTCCACTATCTAAAAATAGATTAAAGTATCTAGAATTTATATTTGGAAAACTGTTCCATCCAAAATCATCATGAGGATTACATTAGCAGGTCAATCATTTGAACAGAAGAAATATGAAGGTAATTTGGTGTATGGTGGTAGGTGTCGGGGGGAGGAGGGACAGGAAAGGGTGGAAATGTAATATTAAGGAACAATTTAAAGTCAATTAGAGTCATTTGAACCTAGTTTCAAAATCCTGAAGAGGCTTTTTAGCTTCAGGAACAAAAGATGCCCCAGGAAGAAATGATATCATCAATATATTGTATAAATGCAAATAGGAAAAAGTAATTTCTGTTCATTGTATTAATATAAATGATGAGAAACAAGACGAGAGGAAGCGTTGAACCTTGCAGTGTTAGTATGCCTGAAAAGTTAGACAGCTTTTGTACCACGATCAAACCAGATGAAGCCCTGAAGATGATGCCAAAATGGATACATTTTGGAATTATGCTGGAGTTGTAGAATGCATTCACAATAATCTGACTGTGAGTAACTGCTGTACTTTGGTTTTGGGGGTCGCTGTTGTTTTGTCTGTTTGCTGATTTTTAAGAGCAGCCTTTGTTTCACAGAAAAATGTGAAATTTAACTGAGCTTCACCGAACAATTTGTCAGAGTCAAGGTATTTAGGATTTGAAAACCAGATATGTCAGAAATTGTTTTCGTGTATTTAAGTGTCATACCTGTCACATCCCTTGTAAAGACCTCAGACAAATATTAAAACTGTGTGGGGAAAGGGTTTGCCAATGGTAACCATGTATCTATCCAACCTATGTTTGTTGCCCCAATAGTTGCAGGAATTTTCAGGGAACATGGGTCCATGCTAACCAAGCTCAAAGTAGGTGACAAATTGAAATTCAAAGTCCTTATTGCTGAACGAATTCATATTAACACTGAGAACATAAGATATATCTAGCACATAGGTGGTACAGGTTGAACCGTGAAGTGTCTCCCAAGGGGAAGCCTCAAAGCTTTTATGGATTTCAAAACCTGGAGTGAAATCCCACATTGCATTACCTACTACAGTTCCCAGAATATTTTCATTGCTGAATGCATCCCCAGCAAACTATAAACAACAACATACAACACAGAAATATCTACTTTAAAGACCTCTAACTGACATTTTCTTAAAGAATTAACTGAAACCAAGAAGCAAAGCATTAAGTCTGTACAGCACACCCTGCCTGCCTTCATACCACCTGGGAATAAGAAGTCACCTCTTGGGAATGTCTCTCAGAGAAGGTGGGTGAGAAGATCTCCTGCTGTCAAGCAAGGTGGAGATGGAATACATCCAGGTCTTTTTTCTGCTGATGGCCTATAGTCCCATCACTACCA
Organism: Emys orbicularis; assembly: GCF_028017835.1. Lineage (NCBI taxonomy): Eukaryota > Metazoa > Chordata > Testudines > Emydidae > Emys > Emys orbicularis. The sequence continues at coordinate 28,076,741 of NC_088692.1, forward strand.
CTAGGTAGCATCAGCCAGTCCTAGATTTTGCATCTGCCACTCACAAGCCACCTTGTGTGTGCCAAATCATTAGCCTACATCAGCAAAGATGGTTGATGCTGGCCCTTCCAAGGGGCCCATACTAAATGTGCTTCAGGAAGGGGTGTGAAGCAGCTGTTATTGAAAAGTATTTTGTCCCTTTTAGAATTTTATCTATTAATTGAATAAACTAACCTTTGTTTTGGGGTTTTTTTTAAAGCTATGTTTTTAATGTAACAAAGCTGTTGGGATAGTAAAAAGTAAACCTGTCTATAATAGTAATCGCATCATTCAATTCTTGTATATTATGTTTGTATTTATAGTACTCCCTGGGACTTCGGCCGGCCCGGGGCTCCTCCAGCCAAGGGGGGGGGGGTGCTCCAGGCTGCAGCTGGCCTGGGGCTCCTCCGGGATGGGGGGGGCGTCTCGGGGCTCCGGATGTGGGGAGGGGGAAGAAGGGGCAGAGCTGGGGACTAGCCTCCCCAAAGGGGGGCTCCACCCGCTGCCCATGCCTTTGGTAGTATAAGATGGGTACCAGACAGATGGAAGGGTTTAAAAGGGGCAGCCCCATGTGGTGAAGCTCCCTTTTACATGGAGCAGTTGGTTAAAGGAACAGAAGGGGGAGTTGGGGCTCCTCTGAGTGGTATGGCAGGGAGCCAACTCCCCCTTTCTTATAGCCCACCTTAACCCTCCTATGAAGGGGGGTGGATGATAAGGTCCCAGCAATGGACTGGCTGAGGGACTTGGATGGAAAAAGAGGGGGGAGCTGGCAGAAGAACTTGGGTAATTATTGAATGGTTAGCTGCACTGTACACTTTTATCTGCCGGGTATTCTCAGACATCTAATAATAAAGATGCGGCCTGTTTAAAGCCATATCAAATGTCTTCTGTCCTTCTTTCGGTATAGCCGGACAAACACCTTGAATTCTACAGAACCCTACAGTGTGATTTATAACTAACACAGACAGAATGCACATGATATGTATATGACATCTTAAAGTAAAAGCAGTTTTTAAACTGATAAACCATGAAGTCACTGATTAATGTTTTTTCGGCCTGAATGCAGGTGCTGAGGACCCCCCAATTCCAACTAAAGTCAATGGGAGCTATAGGTGCTCAGCATCTTTGAAAATCAGGCCCTTAGTTTATGGACTGGCTTTCTTCTACATGTCAGTTATTACTATATTAGCTTAATTTCCAGCTCTGAGGATCAAGAAGCCATTTGTCATCTCCACCAAAAGGTCACGTCTGCTCATTTGCTGTATGACTTTTTTCTGGTTCCAGTGAGATTGCATTTCTAATTTAAAAATCTTGATAAACAATTACATATTTTAGAAGGTTATTGATAACTATTGCCTGGACCCAGCTACAATATGACTACAACAACATGCTTCTAATTATGAAGTGACTTGTATAAACCCTTATTAGCATGTAAACCACTTACTAGATATTTTTAATACACAATCCCAAGAATTCAACAACATCCTTATGCCATAAATGTTAAAAATAAGCTGCTAGAACTTTAATGTTTTAAAGATCGCAAATTGCATTCACAAGTACTTTAATATAGAATTGTGATACTCTATTTTCCATAATCATTTCTAACTCTATCAAAAAGTCTGAGCTACACAACTTTAATCTTGGTAAAATTTGATTTAGGTATTGATGAATTTGGAGAGAAACTTTATGCAGGGCATGCATACATCTTCACAAAGAAATGTGTCTTCATATGTCAAATTTAATTTATCATTCTTAGCTAATTTATATTCCCCTCTCCATCTCAAACCTCAATCCTATGGTATTTTTGCTCTTTGATAGGTCACCTTTCTCTAGGCCTCTCCCCGACCTTATCCACTATATTATTTTTTAAAAATAGAAGTGTGCCTGACTGTTTGCTGCCCATAAAGTATGGGGAACAAGAAAATACAAGCAGCACCATAAACAAGGAAATACCTGTATCCTTATACTCACTAAAAGAGCTAAAGCTATATAACAAAAGATGCTTCTCAAATGACACGATTAAAGAGACATAGGCTACACTAGCAATATTTTTCATAAATATAAGCATCAGATCATATTAATAGTTTTATTATTATAGGCCTAGCTTAACATAAGTAGGTTGCATCATTTCTTAGTGGGCATAATTGGGAAGGTGAATGGAAGATTAAATTGTAAATAGGGGCTTGACAAACAGTATGCTGGAGTCAGGATTTCTGTGATACCTCAGATAAGCAGCAACACCCTGATGCTAAGAACTATAGACCTGGAATGTAAAGATCAGGTTCCATGTAAACAGCACGTGGACAGAGCATGCTGTATCAGGATATGTTTCTGCAAAATAGCCAAGCCAATCAAAAAATGTGTGATTTAATATATAGCAAACGCAACGTAATGTTTAAATATAAAGTACTTCTGGGGGAATTCTGCACCAAAAAAATAAAAATTAAGTGCATGATATTTTAAAATTCTGCACATTTTATTTGTCAAAATAACACAATATAATCACTCTCCCATTATCGGCCCTGGGCTCCCAGTGCCTGTGCCAAACATGGGTGGAAGTGCTGAAGGGAAATCACAAATTCTGCGTGAAAAAAATAAAATTATGCGGGTAACATTAATTCTGTGCAAATTCTGCATTGTGCAGTGGCACAGAATTCCAGCAGGAGTAAAAAAGGAAGAGGTTATCTGTGTAACTTTGAATGTGTGATATGCCCTGTACCCACCCCCTAGGCTTCAGTCTGATCAACTCAGCATAGCTTTGCTGTATGCCAAATAAAGGAACCTGAGTGATGAAATTCAGAGTTGAATTTAGTGTTCTGGATCACAGAATGAAGCATTCTCACAGAACGGGACAAGGTGTTCTGGATAAGTTGAGTGGAAAAAGGTCTTAGAGAAAGAATCCCAACAATTACTCTGATAAAAAAAAAATTAATGATCAACAAATTTAAATGTAAATTGTGGCAATATGTTAATGACAATAACAGATATCTTTGGAATAATTTACGACAATAGGATACTAAAACCATATGGCATCTGATACAAAGAGAGCCTCTTTGGAAAATCTGACATAACTCTTTGCAAGGATTCAGTAATATATTGCATACTAGCTCAAAAGGGGAAAGTAAAATGACACACACAAGCGAAAGACAACATTAACCTTCATTTTACTGCTGAAGTTAAAATGAGTTGCATCCATTAAAAAAAAAATCTATCACCTTCCTTTGGCTTGCTAAATGCCTTGGATATTTGTACATATTTTGCAGGAACTTATTTTCATTGATCTTCCTCCTCTCCTCCCTTCAATACACTATTCCACAGGGCTATCCCGCCCCGCCAGTTTTGGTCAAATCACACCCCCCCCCCAAGGGAGTTGCATTTATATAGTATTCAAATGCTTTAAGTAATATAACAGATTTAAAACTTCATTTTTAAAAAAAAATAAGAATATATAAATATGGGACAAAATTCTGCTCTCATATACACTGGTGTAAACCCAGAGTAACTCCATTTTCTTCAATCTCTTTTCAGGAGTGTTATAAACAAGAGTAGAATCTGGCCCATGGCACTTTTATAAGTAAACCTGCATTGACAGAATATGCTTTAGAATAACTAGATATTTGTTATATGAGCTGAAAATACCATCCTGTGTTTTGTAAGGAAGTTCTTTTTCCTTTTCCAAAATATTATTCAGTAAATTTAGTGCATTTAACCCAGTTCTAGAAATGGAAATATTTTTTATCCAGTGTTAAGATTTTCTCCTGTTATGGAGCACTCCAAAAGATGAGAGAGACATCCAGGAATGATGGCCATTCATTCATTTATGAGCCTCTCCACTGAGGCTGCAAAGTAATGAACAATTGTGATGTGGTCACCTGTTCACCAACCAAAAAATTGAGACCACATCATTACACATAAGCCATGTGACATGGCCAAATTCAGATCAGTGACCTCAAAGTAAAAGGATGTGCATTTCATTAGCAATTTCTTGAGCCACCTGGCCCCACACTGTAGTCAAGTTCTTAAAATCAATTAAAAACACATTCAGTTTATTTTATAAAGATTACACCAGGGTCATTCCAATTATCACCAAGCTATTTTAACTGAGAGGCAAGTTAAATAAGGGAAGTGAAATAAGATAACTGCTGGTTCTATTATAGGTTTCTTAGCACTAATCATTTAATTGGGGTGACCAGATGTACCAATTTTATAGGGACAGTCCCGATATTTGGGGCTTTGTCTTATATAGGTGCCTATTACCCCCCTCCCCCACCTCCTGTCCCGATTTTTCACACTTGCTGTCTGGTCACCCTACATGTAATTGAATAAATATTTGACACAAATTAATATATTCCAGAAAACCAGTGAGCCATGTCTGTGTTTACTAATATAAATTCCCCACGAAGTATTAACTCTGGGCCAAATTGCAGCCTATTCTGCACACGTGCACCAGGTAACCCACACTGTGGGGGTAAGAGCAGCCTCTGAAAAGTCTCTTCTCCAGATTCCTTACAGGTGGACCAGGAGTGGGCTGATCCTTGGATCAAGCCCAACTCATACCCAATGTGAATGGCAGCAGAGCCAAGTCAGTGTGCTGGGGGACATCACTGCACCACTATAGAACAGCATTAAGATATGAGCCCCAATACCATGTGACACCAGTAGGCAAATTGTGACTCAACGTCCCAATCTACTTTCAAGCTGCTCCTGGGGCAACACAACATTGCAGTGTCTCTTACATGGTACTTGTGGCAAAGCACTATTTAGCCCAATGAAGTGAAATGGCACCACATGTTCAATGTGCTAACGTTACTGCCACAGAGAATAATTTGCATCCTAAATCCAAACTGCAGGTTTTACAAGAGAATAAACCATATCTTCCTCTTTAGCTTTCCCATGTGCCACATGAATTTTCTGCTTTTTAACCACTGTCATTACAATAGATAATTGCATTCACAATTAAAACACATTTCAATTTGATAACTCATGGCCCAATCCCAAAGTCCTTACTCAGACTAGGTATGGGTTTGGCCCATTATAAATATATTACACATCAACAAGGCTATAAAACAGTACAAGATTCAGTAGGGTGTAGAATCAGGAACCTGGAGTCTGCATAAATGGCTACATGGTACCCTTAAGAGTGTTAGGGTGCACACAAAGATGCACCAGTCCAGTGGGATCTTCCAGGGGATCTGTACCTAACATGTTCACAATTATTCCAGTAGCTATGGGCAGCAAGTGCCAAAATGGCACCCTCCTAATATTGTTTCACCCCACACCCACATTTTCCTCTTTTGGTGGTATTTACAGCTAGTTTTGACATTAGCATTAAGCAGTCCTTGCTTTTCTTGAGCACAACGACTGCAATTGTGTTTGGTCTCTTGCTGGGGCACAAAGAAGGATGGAAAGGAAACTCTTTGTGCCCTCCTCCACCCATTAGTGAAGACACAAACTGGGCCATAATAATTCTGACACTGAAATGCTGAGTGGCCATTCTAAGTTCTATTTTTCCTCTTCTTTTACTTCATTAAATTATGCATGCCCTACTAATCTCTCTCTTTCAATTGCAATTATTTTGCAATTATTTCACTGCAAAATACCCCTGGTGCTCTATACAATCCTCAGTCACCAGATATTGTAAGTTGGCTGTCTGTTCACCAATGTGGAATAAGTGATGGCCTCAGTCTAGATTTAGCAGGCAAGTATCCCCGTCCCAATTGGCATCTTTGCAAAGAAGCCTAGAAGGGGCAAACATACCTGCACTACCTTTAATCTAGATAGCCTGCTAAAAGTAGCAGTAAGGATGTGGCAGCTGTACAAGCAAGTATGTACTCAAGGTGGTGAAGCAGGTTTCTGCAGGCTGCACTGACGCCCACACTTCTGTGTCCTCACGCTAGCTATATTAAAGCTAGCGGGACTACATCTACACAAGCTGCAAATCAGACTCATGGCTATAGTGTACTGGACAAGGTTAGCAAGAGGGAAGCTTGCAAAGCCTCTGCCCATGCTCTGTCTGATCTGTAGATTAAAAACAACAACAACAACAACTCCGCACTCTCAAGTAGTGTCAGTCTGGCACTTTTTGCAATATTACACACACACACAAATTTAGGGGGAGAACAGCCTGAATTGCTATATGTTCTACCTTGAATCTCCAATAAAAACATTAGTTGAAAAAAGGCACAAAGGAAAGAAATGGATTTTCCCCCCTAAATCTTCAGTAAATTTAGTACTATGTTGTGTGTCTGTCCATATGTGTGCGTATGCATGTATATGTAAAAAGTTATTAATGGTTATAAATAAGTAGTACACTTTTGAGAAGCCACCTGTTTCTTTCCGCTACACCAATCAAGTTATTTCTTAGAGAAAAGCTCATGAATGTCTTCTAGACATTATTTGATTAAGTTGACAATATTATGTGAGCAATGGTTCAGTGCCCACTGTGCTGTACTTTTGACCAAATAGATTTGTGTAATGAACACTTGCTCTGTCTCTTCTCCAAGCTTGAATAGGGCTCGTGATTTAACCAGTAATGCTGGAAGCCAAGTGAATTTACAGCCCCCACAGTCATTCTCTCTCAACCTGGAAAGAATAGCAGCAGCAGTACATGAGCAAGCATAATTCAATACATTGTGCTATAAGTGCAGAAAATAATATCATAGAGCTCTGCAATATACCTATTTGATTTGATTTGTAAACCTGATAAAAAAGCAATCGAGAAAGTTCAGGGCAATATATATATATATATATCCTAAGCAAAAATGTAACCTTATTGAATGTGTACAAAGAACTGAAAAAAATCATGCATACTAAATCAACTTCATACTTTTCTTAGATAATATTGCACATTCTCCATGTAGAAAGAAGCTAGATTGTGAAAAGTTATTTCCCATTAAAAAGTGAGCCAGAGAATAATTTAAACCAGAGTTTGGTGCTTTCTTAAAATACTGTTTTCAAAATGTACTGCCAACTGTGAATCAACAAATGCAAACATGCTTGTCGCTTTCCTGTTTTGTTATGCAGATAGATTGATTAATAAATCATGTCAATTTTGATAAAGTTAATATCTTTGATAGCCCTGAAATGTGTTGCCAAGATGCATCATAAGAGGATGGATATATTTTTATATGTCTATATTATATCCTTTTGGTTCTGAAAATTGATAAGCATTTTCCATTAAAGTAGAGGCTTGGAGTTGTTGATGGTTGTGTGGTGTGTTTGTTTGTTTGTTTGTTTCTAAACTAAGTTTATGAAATCCTCTTTTCTTTCATAAAATATGGTTCTAAAGCCTCAATGTTCTCAGTCTATTCGTAGGTGGTGAACATTTTTCAAATCAGTTTAAAGGGAATAACTGGCTTTATTATAACAGAAAAATATTTTCATTTCTTACAATGAAATGTATGCCACTTTACCACCACATCACAGGACAGCTTAAGATTTTATTTTGGGAAAAAAAATGTATTCTTATCTGAGCTTATGTGACAACTGCCATCTTGGTAGACATACTGGGGACTGAATAATGAACGTCCAGGGCAAAAAGCATGAACTACTATAGCTTGAGCTAAAGATTCAAGGCTCTGTAGATAGGGGATTCACTGTAAATGAGTAAATTCAACAGTTTTTATTATGTTGATGCTGTGATTAAGAGTCTACCATCATTTATATGGCTACGTGCTCAGTCTGTGTATATATAGTTTTAATAGAGGTAACATATAGTGGACTGAAGACAAGACTAGGAACTGAAAACATCTGGAGTGAAACACTGGTCCTATTGCATTCAATGGTGAAATTCCCAATGACTTCGGGGGACCAGAATTACACCCCTGAGTTCTATACTCTGGACAAATTACTTAAACTCACAGTACCTCAGTGTCCTAGTCTGTCAAAGTAGTGTAATTTTGCTTTAGTTTCCTTTACATAAAACATTTAACTGAACTACTAACTGAAACAAGATGGGTGAGGTACTATCTTTTATTTTCCAACTTCACCTACAGGAGTTGGTCCAATAATAGATACTACCTCATCACCTTGTCTAATATCCTGGGACCAATAAGGCTACAACAGCACTGCAAATTATTAAGTGAAAACACTCTTGGGTCCATGACAAAAAAAAAAAGTCCTCATCTCTTAGGAGAGTTCTGTCCAGAACAACAAGAAGAAACCAAGTAAGAGAAGACATTCTTCCATCCACAAGATCATATTGTCCCTATTCTAGAGCATTACAAAGTCAAAATGGCTGCTGTGTAAATTATGACTAAGAGCAGTTCTTCCTTCTATTCCTTCCTATTGGCAAAGGATTCGTTAATTGTTCAGTTATCGCTATTGCCCATATTATTAATGATATATGAACCATGTTTCAGGGGCAATATATATGACAAGTATACTCTGTCATAAGCAGTTTTTAGCCCTTGATTTTTGTTTTAGTTCTATAGAAACTTTTCTTCTCTCTTCTCTTTTTATACTTGCACTACCTGAGATCCATTTTCAAAAAGATATTAGTGCATGGTACGCCAGCAGAAACCTGCTTTACAAAGGATGCTTCTGGTTTATCCTAGAGCCACATGATGTTGTTCCTCCCAGCTTGTATGGGTGCATTTTAGTGACCCCAGGAGATGTTAAAGCATTAGGAAAAATGGGTATTGGTAAGACTGAAGCCAGCCTGCCCTGACCTTCCATATAGACAAAAGAGGATTCGTCACAGGAAAGAAGATGAAGCCTCAGTCATGTCATGAGGCAGAAGCAAGTGCTGAATGCAGAGTGGGACCTCAGATATGGAGTTAAGAATCAGGTTGGAATGGGTGTTCCTCCCTATAACTCTGGTTCAAAGCCCACTGAAATCAATGAAAAAAATTCTATTGTCTTCAATAGGCTTTGGATCAGGCCCTCTGTTTAGGAAGCCCAGCCTTCTTTCCCAACAGTCACTGATGCTGGGATGGCTCTTGCCCCTATTGCAGCTCCCCTAGCTCTCCCAAGTGGTTCTCATTTCAGGGTCCACATTCTTAGAATGGGAAGAAAAGGGAATGATTTTCAAGGAGTGAGGTCCAATGGACGGATGACTGTGAGAAACACATAGCTTGCTTCCAAGCTGGGAGTCCCATTGGCCCAGGGAAAGACTAAGCAAATGGTCACAAGACTAACCTATTCAGTGACTGAGATGGATAGGAGAGCTAGTCCCAGCTCCCAGCAAATGAACTGGGCAAGGTACAGGCACTCATTCATGAGGTCATACAAGTAAAAAAGATTATCCTGGGCCAGCTGTTGTCACTGCTTGGTTATCTGAAGTTTGATCTTAGGGTCATTGCCTCCAGCTGTCACTTGCTTTAGGCTTGGTGTGGCAACAAAAGGAGAGCTCAGGCAGAATCGTTTTATCTTGTTTACAAGCTCAATGAAAAAAGACTTACTGCCTGTCATTCTTTGCTCACCAGCTTTGAGCTCAGCTTTGGTAGTCCAAGCAGGACCTCTTGTTGGATGTGCAGAGTCAGACAAACAACTCTGGAGGCTCAGCTCTGGGGTTTGCTTTGAGACTCGGGAATTAACACTACCATTAATGCTGATTTGTCTCATTTCCAGGTGCGCTGATTTTGGAGACTGGTACCACAGACTAGAAGAGAGCATTGCTATTATTGTGATAATTTACATGTAATATGCTGATAACTTAATTAAGAAATCATTAGCTCCAAGGACATGGAGGACCAGCTGGGCTAGTTTCTTAAGCTGCCTATTGTACAGGACAAGTGGCAACTTACCAGTTGTCTGCCCGCTCCCAGAGGAGGATATAGCTCTATTTGTGGTGTCTGTTATATGGAACAGGACCTATCCTCCTCAACAACTTTGATGGCACTCTTGAATACAACACTGAGTGCCCAACTTGCTGGGTCTCCTAATTCTTATAAAGGAAGCAACAGGATGTTGCAGAGCTGCTATGAAGCACTATGCTCAGAGTACACATGCACAAACCCATAATAATTTAGACACTGAGTGCACTGTCACAGAATCTAGGTAACATCTGTGACAATGGATAGTGGGTTTGAGTTTCAGGATAATATTCATGATAGCAGTTAATGGAGCTCTGAGCTTCACTAATGAGTTGCTGAGTTCAGTTGAGGACATCAGGTTGGTATCAGAGTATCAGAAATTTGCACTGGGAGAAGAAATTATAGTGAGTTGCCTTAATATATAAGTTATTTGCTAAAGTCAGTTCAGTAACCATTCCTGACTATCCACTGATTCCATCCACAGAATATTACAGCAACAAAAAATAAATGAACTGCTCTGTAATCAATTCCAATCAAGCTCCACAAGCAGAAAAGGAAACATACATATTCCATATGTCATTTTAAAAAGTACATGAGGCATCTGTAAACTACCATCACTTTAGCATAGGCTAATACAAAGATCTTAATCTGTTTTATCTCTGTGTGAAGAAGGATAAAGGTTTAGATGGATATAATGTGGAATGTGTGATCAGTCAAACATTTTAAAAGACAACAGCATAAATGTGAGTTCAAGTAATGTATTTTTCTGTTAAACAATATATACATAGTCTTTTAATTGATGTTTTGATACCTGTGATTTTATCCATCAGTCAGTACTCTAACATTTCTCATGCTTACACACTCTTCCAGAAGACTGTATTAATAGGAATGATGCAGTGCTTAAAAATAATATTCTTGTTTCCATACTTCAAAGAATGATGTACAATCTAGACAGGCATGCAAGTGAGAATGGGCAATGAGGATAATATGAAACCATGTGTAGAAAACCTGAGTGGAGTTGATTTATTATTTTCATATATATTGAATAGCTAGCATAATTTCACACCATGAAACTGTGAGCTCACCAGCTGTGCATATACCACAAATAATTAACAACCAAAATATTACACAGTTAAAAAAAGTTATCCATAATCCAAACCCAAAATAAAGGTATTTAGAAACCTCACTGAAGTAATAACCCTTTCCCCCCCTAAAACACAATATCCACCCCCACCCGACACATTTGTCTAGGTAATTTTCTTAATAACTAAGTCATCTTGTACGGTGTATCTATGTTTGCACTGGGAAAAGTAAGACTTACTACACACACTCCCTTCTAGAAATGTACAGAGTCAGTTGCAAACAAATTTGAATTGAACAGGGCTGAGGCAGATGAACAATAGAGAAAGCTGTCCCTCACAAACCTCTGTTACAGTTTGTGATTAAATAGTTTCTTCTCTGGTATACTTTGAGAGAACTGCACATATTGTAAATATAGCAGAGTAGGATAAAATATTTTAATCCTTTGATAGTGACTTGTTCCCCTTCTCAAAAGGAAATAACCTAGTCCTTGAGCTCAAAACTTCCCCACAGATAACAAGTCATGGTAACAACCTCATTATCTAAAATCAGATATGAAACTTGCATACCACCATCTATTAGTAAATATCCCTCTCATCCATCATTACTATTATAGCCATTTCAAAGAATTTCTCCAAAAAAGAAAGAGTTCAGCAGACAGAAATGAGATCATACTTCTTCCTGTGGTCACTCATATGCAACTGTCTGTGTTATAATATGGGAGCAAGACATATTCCCTGATCTCAAGTGTTCAGATTAGCTTTTTTTTAAATAAATATTTTTCATAACTATTATCCTTATAACTCAATGTTACAAAAGGCTGTGAACTGTGATAAAATTCATTCTTATATCTTTACACCAGCAAAGGAAATCTCGGAGAGAAAATATTCCTTGACAGGCAGAAGCTTTATATCCTATAATAGTATGTTATTTATGAAGTGTTGTACTACTTGATTGACTGAAAATTTATTAATGGACAATACTACATGAAGAAGTACATCTTTAAAAATACTTTGGTTATAAGAAGATGAATTTGCCTTCAATTAGAACATTTATGGAGGAGAAGCAGGTTACTGCCCCTAGAAATCATAAAGAATGTTTGTTCTCAGCAAATGCCAAAGAACTCAAGTTTCTAGCATTCCCCCCTGTGAACTAGACTTATGTCATGCATGTGAAGTCCTTTTTTGTAGGCGTTGTGTTGACATAACCTACTGCTGAGTGAACTTGTGAGAGCAGAGTTTCATGCTGAGAGAGAATGGCTGATTGCGACACTGCAAGCTCACATAAAGAAATAAAAGGTGACAACATGATGAAAGGTTTTCATTGCTTGACCCATCAGAAGATCAGCACCTTTTCCTGGGTTTCTGCTGTAGCTCTTTCATTTGTTTACTTGTGTGCTTTAGCACGAGCCAATTCCTGAAATCTTCATCCACCGCAGCAGTATTCAAGGGATTTCCCAAAAGATACCCTCCAAATAACCTTGACCTTTTTTAGGCAGACATGCTATAGATAGGTTTTGCAAACAGCAGCTCTGTTCTAGGTAGGGTAGCACATTTCTCAAGCTCAAATATAAACCGCAGTTTACACTGACATACTATGAAAAATAGCTGGGTTTACTTTGTTATTGGTTTTATTTGCTTCTCTCATATTTTAGCAAGTTACAAAAAATGTGGTAAGCAGCATTTCAAACAAGATATAACATTATGAATAAAAACCACGCTGAAGGCTTTGATTATTTGATTTTGTCTATCCTTTATATAGAATACTGGATTACAGTACCATTTTCATTGGAATGTCCCTGAAGACTTTATCAGCTTCCTGTTATCTTACCCAAAACCGGGGAAGCCCACATGATAGACATCATGTCTTGGATAAATCAGGAAGAGTTTTTGACCTATTTTTCAAGTCTATTGATTTATTTTCCTTTGTTAGGGTACAACACACTTAAAAGGTTTAGAAAACAAATCAACTAAATTATATACATTTAAAAAAGTCTTCCACATGGCAGTAGATGGAAATCTGTAATGGGCTATCAAGTAGGTTGGCTCCAGTAATATTTGCAGTTTTGCAAAGATATGGTCAGTCAGATGAACACCACAGGAAGTCAGCAAGAATTCCTACGCCCTCTGCTAGGAACTGTATAGCACCACACAATTGGCCAGGTGCAAGGCCGGCTCTAGGCACCAGCAAAACAAGCTGGTGCTTGGGGCGGCACATTTTTAGGGGCGGCATGGCCGGCACCAGAATGCCGCCCCTAAAAATGTGCCGCGGCCGCCCTAGCTCACCTCCGCGGCTGCTGCCTGGGAGGGAGGGGGAGATCCCGAGCGGCCGCGGCGCGCGAAACAGCCGTTTCGCGCGCCGCTGCTCCCCCTCCCTCCCAGACTTGAGAGCCTGGGAGAGAGGAGGAGAAGCGGCGCCTGCGCCGCAGCCACTCGGAGTCTCCCCCTCCCTCCCAGGCTCTGAAACCTGGAAGGGAGGGGGAGATCCCTAGCGGCCGTTTCGCGCGCCGCTGCTCCCCCTCCCTCCCAGACTTGAGAGCCTGGGAGGAAGGGGGAGTAGCGGCGCCCGCGCCGCGGCCACTCGGAGTCTCCCCCTCCCTCCCAGGAGCCTGAGAGGGAGGGGGAGACTCCGAGTGGCCACGGCGTGGGCGCCGCTTCTCCCCCTCCCTCCTAGGCTTGAGAGCCTGGGGGGAGGCAGGGCTGGGGATCTGGGGAAGGGGCGGAGTTGAGGCGGGGCCGGGGGTGGGGTAATTAAAAAACGGGGGGGGGGTCGGCCAAAATTGTGTTTGCTTTGGGCAGCAAAAATCCTAGAGCCGGCCCTGGCCAGGTGTGTTATAGCACTTTTCACCTTCCTCAAAGCAATGCTAAAGCATTGATTGTTATTGTAAGCCTTAGACCAGACTTCCCTTGTCCTTGAATGAAGACTGGTAAATTCAATATCCTCTCCACAAACAATGCCACATTTCCCTCTCAACCAATTTAAATATGAACCTTAAAAGCCTTCACAACGTGTGACCAAGTATCCTCACTCTGAAGACCTAACTGCCAAGCAAATGGATTGATGAGGGCTCACCTTCCCACTCAGAGCACATAATGTTCAGTGGTGCTGGAACTGGGGGTGCCGCCAGACCTAAGGGTGCAGCCACACTCCTTGGCTTGAAGCAGAGATAACAAACACCAAATACATATTTTCCATGATTTCCATCATCAAAACCCCCACTATAAAAATTGTTCCAGCATCCCTGACAATATTCCAAAGTCATATATCCTTGATCAATTTTTAACTTGCTTTAGAGAAACCACATATCCTGACACCTGCCAGTCTGCTTATTCTTTAACTGACTATGTACAATTACATACCCGCTATAGGCACATCAATTCTAAATGAACGTGTCACATAAATTGCAATGCAGATCCCTCTATGAGACACTTCTTACCTTTATCTATTCAGCACTGAGCCCTCATCAGTTGAAATTGGTCACTGATTGCCCAAACCAATCCCCAACCCTTTTAAAAATGTTTATTGTAGGGGTTAATTACCTAAAAGGAACAAAACACACTGCTGAGTGTTTAGACTTTGAGCTGTACAAAACAAAGTCATTTACCATATAATTGCCCCAATTTGAGTTCTTTCCTGCTGATTGGGATCATTCCTCTTTTTTTTTTTTTTTTTTTTTTAATTTTGTTTTTGTGCATACATAAAGCTGTACTGGCAAGGTCACACTCAGATGACCTCACGTGGGTTTAAAAACTCAGAAGCCAATGAACAGAAATAGTCAGAAATGGTTTAAGTGCATACAGCCAAGGAGAATGCATGACTTGGGATAGCCACAGGATGGTTTTCTGGAGGCATTATGTTGAAAAGTAGCAGCGTTATACAGCAGGTTATTCCTGGTACTGGGCATTTTCAAATGGAGCCATCTCTTGTGGAATGGGTCTGCTCTGGCCTTTCTCAGTTCCCCGGGTATATCTCTATGTAGTTAAAGCAACTGATAGCATGGTGAAATGGTGGACTGTAGAGAATACAGTGGAGTTAGTAAGTGACAATTTGTCTATCCAGTGTGAAGAAACTGGCTACCTATGTAGTGTAGGGATTTTACTGCACATCATTTGCACTAATACAGGTTCCTGTAAAAGACAAGATTCTGGAAGCTAAATTTAAATGACTAGGTGTAAGGATCAGGCCCAGTGCCTCAGTTCTGTCTTTCTCTAAAATCCTCTCAGTTCCACCGGCAGGCCCAATTGGGGGGACTAAGGAACCACAATGCAAAGATAAGAAGATAACACAGAAGAGATGATTTGTGAAGTACACTAGGTACCAGGGAACATTTTGTAGTTATGCTCTGCCTCAATGATCAGGGAACAAAACTGCTTCAAATGGAAATCAACTGGCTTGAGCCAGATTATGAATGTATTTAAATGAGGTTTTAGGAGAAAGCTAAAAGCGCTGAAGAGCATTCAAGTTAAGGGACAAAGGATGTTTGTAGCAAGGGGTGTCACGAGGACCCAGGGAATAGAGTCTCCTAGGTATTGTGCCTGCCATTGAGAAGCAGTGTTGGAAAAAGCAGCTAGATGTTGATGAGATGAGGAAATGAGAGACTTGAACACCTGTCCCCTGCCTCAGGTGAGGACATCAAAGACAGCATCTCCCTTTCTACCCTCAGTGTCAGCATGACCTGCTACTGGACATTTTGTGACAGGATAGTAGAGCACAATGACAGGATAATAGAGGGTAAAGATGTACATATATAGGTTCAAGCAAAAGGTGATCTCAACTAAATGGGGGCTAATAACAACGGCCATAGTGTGAGGTATAAAAAACATGACATTTTAATGTTAATGTTAGGAAACTTAAAACCAAAAAGGGATAAAGTTAAAGTATTGGCTTAGTAAGAGGTGGTTAATGTAATTATCTTGTGGTTGTAACAGGACATTATCATCAGTGAGCTATGGATCCCTGGCTTCAGGAAGGAAAGACAGGTTAGGCTGGGGAGCGGGGGAAGTTTTTGTATACATTAAAGGATACTCCATTATAGGTATGTCTACACAGCAAAGAAGAACCCGCAGCTGGCCCATGCCAGCCGACTGGGGCTCACAAGGCTCACGCTGCAGGCTGTTTCATTGTGTAGACTTCCAGGCTCCAGCCTGAGCCCAAGCCTGGAAGTCTATACAACAATGAAACAGACCCACAACCCAAGCCCAGAGAGCCCTAGTTAGCTAGCATGGACCAGCTGCAGGATTTTCTTTACTGTGTAGATATAGCCTCTGAAGAGCATGTTGAGGTGAAGAAAACCATGGGATACAATCAATATGATTACAAGTCCCCAGTAAAAGGAACACTAACACAGTTGTAGGAATATACTAGAGCCTCCAGTGCAGAACAACAATAAGCAACGTAACAAAAAAGAGTAGGGACTTTAGCGATAAACTTGATTAAATTAATGGACAGTTTTCCTTAGAGTACATAAAAGGAAATACTATTAGCCACAGCATATAATCGGAATGTGAAATTCACTGACAGAGTAGGTCATCACATCAACTGCTAGTTCTAGCTCTAAAAAAGGATTGGATAATTGCATGACCACTAATAAATTTGTAGTTATGCAAGGTATGGGTAATCAAATGCCATGCTTCAGGGCATATGCTAATCACCTGCAGGAGTCAGTAAGGGATTTATTTTACAGCCCTGCACAATTGGCTAGGTGCATTATGGAGGAATGTCACATTCCTCAGAAACATCAGACACTGGACACTGCCAAAAGCAGGATATCAGCCTGGATGGACTGAGTTCAGTTCAGAATACTAAGTTGTATTCTTATGTTCTTAGTGCAGGACCACCAGAGAAAGGGTTTCTATTTTCCATAATTGTCTCTGTACACTAAATATCCAAAAATAGAGAAAAATATTGAATTGGATGAACAACCATCTTCTGCCCAAGGGGACATTATCCTTAAAATATGGTGGTGGTCTGAAAAATATGTATGTAAAAAATGGCACCTTCTTACTCAACAGGCCTGGTCCCTGTGCATTTTCAGGGTCACAGCTGATGTTAGTCCATAAAAGGGATGGTATTTTTAATTGCCAAGTCTGCAACATCAATTTAAAGTAGAATCTTTCCTTTTCGCACATCATCGCCAACAGTAAAGGTCCTGCAGACCAAATTATGCCCTCTGGTACACCTGTGCAAATCCAATGTCTTCAGATTATGCTTTCAGTTGCACCTCTGCAGTCTCATTGCCGCTAGCGTGCTTGCTCAGATTTAACTGATTGGAAGTAAGTAACAAATTCTGTTGATGATGCATGAGAAGAACCAGAATCCAGCTTTTGCTCTCTTGGCTGCGTCAGCTCTGCGAAGCTCATTTTCATTTATTAACTGAACATATTTTATGTGGAAATCACTGAGACACAGCAAACATGTAAAACCTCAATGATGATTTACCGAGTCACATTTCAGTGTAGAACCCTAATCTAAACAAGAACATTGAAAGTGAGGGGGAAAAAATCAGTTAAACTGTTTTTTATACACAAACAACAAGCATTATACAATAAAACCCTTCAGCATGTTAGCATCCGTCCAGAATTGCACATAGGCAAGGACTGCTTGGATGAGTCCAGAGGTGAAAGTAAGCCGGTATGAGCCTGTACGCCGTGCCGAACCCGACCGGCTTCTCCAGGCTGGCGATTTAAAGGGCCAGGGTCTCCTGCCGCTGCGGGGAGCCCTGGGCCCTTTAAATCACCGCCGGAGCCCTGCCGCTGCTACCCGGGGCTCAGGCAGTGGGGCTCGGGCGGTGCTTTAAAGGGCCGGGGCTCCCCGCAGCAGCAGGAGTCCCTGGCCCTATAAATCCTCACAGGAGCCCTGCCTCCACTACCCTGGGGCTACGGCAGCCGGGCTCGGGCGCTTTAAAGGGCCGGGACTCCAGCCGCTGCGGAGGAGCCCCGGGCCTTTAAATCTCCCCTGAGTCCCGGTAGCTCTGGGGGTAATTTAAAGGCCCTGGGCTCCCAGCCACAGCCGGAGCCGCGGGGCTTTAAATCTTGATTTAAAGGCCCCACCTCTTCCGATTGAGGCCTCGCCCCAGGACTCCGGCGTATCGGTAAGTCCTTTAACTTACTTTCACCCCTGGATGAGTCCCACATTCTCTGAGAATATGGTTTTTACCCTCTTCTTAGGGATACATGAATTTCCAAAATTGATCACACCAACTGTCAGCCTGGTCCAGTAACCTGAGAAAGCAAGAAATCCTCAAACAGGTGATTACATTAAGCTGCCCAAAGGAGAGGTGCCATCTTTACCTCAAATGTTCAAGTGGTTGCTCTAAAGCAATACTACCTTTATGGTGTTTTAGCCTATGTTCTTATTATCCGTATCATGTCTTCTCTTTTTGTAGTCCTAGAGCATTCTATATGCACGGGTCAGAAATGCCCCTTTTCTCTCCACTTCTCTAGTTAATTTGCCCACCACCAGATACTTTGAAAATATGTTCTGCATTCTTCTTTAGCTCAAAAATCAGTGTTTCAGAATATCACTTTGGTAAAGTTCTTCATCTCTCTCTTCTCCGCCCCCACTCCTATCCAGGGGGCCTTGCATTCACTGACCTGCAGAAGTATCAGAGGGGTAGCCGTGTTAGTCTGAATCTGTAAAAAGCAACAGAGGGTCGTGTGGCACCTTTGAGACTAACAGAAGTATTGGGAGCATAAGTTTTCGTGGGTAAGAACCTCACTTCTTCAGATGCATCTGAAGAAGTGAGGTTCTTACCCACGAAAGCTTATGCTCCCAATACTTCTGACCTGCAGAAGAGTCTCAAAAAATAATCAACTCACCCAGGATGAGTCTTTTTTCTATTTAACTGGAAAGTAAAGAATTGCTAGTTTTCCATGATCATCAGCATCCTGGTGAAGGAGGCAAGTAGGTTTATTCCTGGTCAGGTAAATTTTCAATACAATCCTGCAGGGCTGTTTTAGTAGCACTAAGTATATTGATGTGCTTTTCACGATCCATGAAAATCCTATACAACACTGAGAACAAATCTTCTTTATGACTTAGTACAAAGGAGAATTTAATACCTCAAAAACCATAGGTAATAGTGTAACTCTGCTGCATAAAAATCCCTTCACATTTACTTGGACACCCAGAATAGATTCTTTATTTGCATTGTTGGCAAATAAGTACCGTGTTCTGTCAGCTTGTACCAAAGGACCCTTTTAACACCCTCCTCTTCCCCCAGCCACCCACAGAGCTCAACAGGTGGGAAACTTGATAGGACTAGCAGTGATTGGGACAGCCTCAGAAGAAAGGCTGGCGAGCATACACTGGTGGACCCTCCTCCTCCAGAGGCTCTATACACCACTGGCTGGCTAGCTGGAGGAGTGGAGATGACTGGCCCCTCACCTTCCAATTTCATTAATTTAAACCCTAGCCTAGGTCCTTGGGAGTCTCTTGCTCCATCTGAGCTCCCCCAGCCCTCCTCTCTGTAACTGTAGTATAGGATCTGTGTTTTTGCAGATGCTGTGGGCCTGACGGATCACCTGTTTGGGGTCAGGGAGGAATTTTTTCTTCGTATTGGAGCCAAATTAGCAGAGGCCTCGTGGCTTTTTTGCCTTCCTTGTAGCATCTTCAAGGCACAATTAGGAGAAATAGGAGAATAATTTTGTAAGCACTTGATAGGGATGTTCGTTGTCACAACTTTTGTCCAGTGCAGTTAAAAGGCTAAAAGGGCCAGTTCCCAAAAGTAAAAGACCTGATGGACCTTGTGCCTATGCAATCGAGGGAGACCTGAGGTCTTCATAGGCTGAGGTCCCCTTCTTTTTGGTGCCACCTATCCCCCTTCTGGGGAGAGGGCACAAAAAGATTCAGAAGAGTAAACCGAATCCTAGGAGTAAGCTGAAGAGAGTCTACTCCTGGTTATGTGTTATGTGACAGTATGAGTGACAGGGAGGATAATACTTCTCCCTCGTATTAAATTCAGAGGTTATGTGTAATACAATGTAAGCTACATTTCTTTACACTCATATCAACTCCCTTTGATCTATTTACACCTACTTCCCAAGGTGAGGCCCTCAATCTCACATTTTGGTGGAGTTCTGAAAATGGAGCCACAGTTGTGAATTATAAACTTTACTGCTGTTTTTGCACTTAATCCATTTTTTTCAAGGTAGTAAGAATGATTATGTGCATACTAGATATAAGAACAGGATTAAGAAGTTTGAGTTTGAGTTTGTTTCTGTTCATTCCTGTCTCACTAAGTAATTAATCTGCTCCAGAAGACCAAACAGCTCTTGACCACTTGAGCGGCAGACAGATTGCCGAACAAGCTCCTTTTCATATGAACAAAAGAAACTGAAAGCTTGGAAAGGAAAGGAAACTGCAAGTGGTAAATACAGGCTGAAATCTCTGTTGTCATTTGCATGACCATCAATATGTTTTTAATGACTGGAATTCTGAGATTATATAAATTCATGAAGACTATATGTTTATTAGTAATACACTATTCTTCTATTAGAATGTCAGGTGAGCATTTCAGATGAGACAAAATGAATTGCTGGCTGGAGATTAGGAGTTCTCTCTCACCTTACCTAATCATGTGAAGAACCTCTAATAAACATTTTTGGTGCATGTATTAAATTAGAAAATAAACCACTGATTTCTTCAAATTTTCTAAATTAATGAAGTTCCCCCATGCCACTCCTAATATGAATATTTGTGATTACTGTAACATGAGGGAGACATTTAATTGTAACAAAAAGGAAGGTGCACTTTTAAAATGGATAGCCAGCCATGCAATAGAAATGGCTGAACAGCTGTGGGTTCCTTATAATGGAATATAGACTATGAGAATAACATAGCAAAAACTGAATAAAAATTCTGCCCAGAAGCATGATGCAAAAAGCTTTATAACCTGATATACTAGTTTGAGTTTGGAAATATATAATGCTTTTTTCATGTGACCATAAAAATCTCAGGCTTTGTAATACAAAACAGTGCATGACAATATGATTCATAAATCCTTAATATGATATACTGGCCTATTGGGGTTTCATTATTTGGATTCATAGCTTGACCAACTGTACAAAAATGCAATAAAATATCACAAAATCTATTAGGAACTACATTATTTTCAGAGATCTTATAGAGGTTTTTACAAGATCCATATTCCACTTTCTGTTACTTTACTTGCATTTATTATGTAAAGAACACACTGTATTCTCTTAATTGTATCAGAAGTAAAACAGGTTGCAGAATTCTTCGTAGGATTAAATGATCATCAATTAAAAAAAAGAAACCCCACAAAGATTTGCCAAAGACAGATTTGCATAATCAGAAAGCTAGCTACCTTTTTATTTCATGCTAATCATTTTAGAAAATGTTTGTTCTCTATGTCTGGTCCAATTAAATGAAATTTAACCAAATTTCTTTACCATGGACGTCAGCTGTATTTTTTATCAAACCAGGCACTAAATATTTTCATGTGAAATATTCTCTTTAGTTCCTCAGGATGGGTTTTATATCCTATAGATATAGTTTAAGTGTATCTATTAATAGGAAAGGACAGATTGCATGTGACAATTCACACACTTCTGTTGATTTTATTATTTATAAAAGCACCATAGGTGGGCAAGGAATTTTACAGACAAATAAGATGACAGATCTTTGCCCTGAGGAATTTGCAGTCTCAGTTAGACATAATGCAGCAAGAAATGACAATAAGCAAAGGTTAGGGCAAGCAGGCAGAAGAAGGATAGGAGTAAAAACATCAAGAGGTCTCCTTACAGTTGCAAAACCTTGTGGTTACTTGCTTCTTTTAAGTTTAACTACAGATTCAGGAAAGACAGCAGTGGTGGAAGGCAGGTACCAAAAAGAACAAGATTTGAGAAGGGTTTTGAAGGAAGACTATGGCTCCACAGTGCATAGAGTTACGGAGGATATTCCAGGCATGAGAAATCATGGAGTCATTTATAGAAGATGGAAACCATGGGAGCTGAACAAAGTGTAAGGCCATGAGCAGAGATGCAGAGCAACTGGGATGAGATGTAGCTGGGGGCAGAGTTTGCTTTGAAGAGAGGGAATGAGGAATTTGAATACAATGAAGAAAAAATTGGAAGTTGGGACTCAACAAGGGAAGGGTTTGGAAGGAAAGATAAGAAGTTCCATTTGCAGTATGTTGAATTGGAGCTGGTACTGGACATCCAGGAACAGATGGACAAAGAACTGCAGATGCAGGAAGTGAAAGGTGAGGAACAGTTTATCATTTTTGCCAGGAAGATGAGTGAAGGATACACAATTTTTTGCATATGTGGTGAAAACCCGCCACAACCCGACACAACATCCTTCATTACAGCTTGTGCAATCCCAGCATAATGGTATATCCCTTCATCTACCTCCTTCCCTAACCTATTAACAATGGAGCCCAAGGTCCCTCCCCTGTTCATTAAAGAAAGACCGTGTGGTTAACCTATATGCCTTTACAGATTACATTTTTAAAAGGTATGAACAGCTCCAATTCTGTGATAAGAATTTGGGTCCTCCCCTGATTAGGTTATGTTTCTAACTATCAGAGAACACCATCACACAATCACACCAAAATGTGCAGGCCTTCATCTCTCAACTCTATCAGTGGCCTATATTTAGAGCCACCTGTCTAATCCCTTTACCAGGGCTGGAAGTCCTAAAAGTTAGATAGGAAATTAAACAAATTGAAGAGACAAACAAACCCCAATACAAAGAGACATAACTACTCATCACAAATTAGGCGAACAGTGTTGATGACTTACTATAACCCCAAACCATTTTAATCATTAAGAAAGAAAACTAAATCCATTCACTGCATATCCTTCTCCCATACAAGAAAGAAAAAGCTCAGTAGTTGATGCTAACTAGAGGGGTGCAAAAATTCAAAACAAAACAATCATCAGGAGATAGGAGGCTTTTGTATTTTATTTCAAATTTCCTTAATTAGCCCAATTTTGCCTTCAAATAAGATACACATTATTGAAAATGGGCACATTTACCTGAAAAATAATTGAAAATACCATAAAATTATTCTGATCTGATATTAACTCTGATATTGAAATGAGGAGAACTAATTTGCTTGAGTTAAATTTTATGCTCACTGAGGTATGAAAATGAATGTTGTACATTCCTAGACATTACAAGTCAGAAACAGCAGCTTAACAGGACAAAAAAAAATTACAGCTTATAGTAGCATTGTAGCTTAATTATAGCATTATTCTAAACACAACAAAATATTGCTATTTATCATATAAAGTCAGTACCATCATAAGATAAATGCTTGCTTTGTCTAGCACTGCACTGTTTTCCTTTAAAGCCATTCAAACACATACAGTATTACTGTATTATATAATGTATACCACTTTTCCTTCACTATGCATTGTTGCTTAATTTCATCTGACAAATGAATATCTATAAAGCTCATTAAAGACACATCGGCTAATAAATACTACACTTTATTTTAATGTTTATATTTGAGAACAGAGAAGATACTTGTGAGATATGCACTCCATAAATTATAGGCAATATAGGCAAATAATAAAGAAAATGGCAATTATACAGTTATTTATAAACATAGGGCCTGTTTCTCTTCTCATTTACACTCATTTTACACCCGTGCAACTCTGCAGTGGAGTTGTTCTGGATTTACATTGTTGAATTGGAGAACAAAATGTGGCCCAAAGACTTTATAAGCTACTGCCATTCATACTGAAAGGTACTAATGCATCATTATGATCTAGCAGGTTGCTTGCTGTGTTTTACAGCCTTTCACACTACATTAACCTTTTGTACCTCAAGTATTTATGACCTCATAAAAAAGTATTTATCAAACTGAAAGCTAATATACAGCACTGTCTTTTAGCAATCATTGCTTAGGAACAGTTATAACTCCTTTTTGCCTGCATTTAAAGTTCTTGTGTTATACGGGTAACATTTTTTAATATGCAACAACATTACCACTGGGTACAAGTAGGTTTTGACTATTACTCATAGTAATGATTGACACAAAACAGCCAAATCACTAAAATATGGTCACAGCAACAAGCAGGGGACCACAGGGTGCAGTTTTAATTTTGAAATAAAATAATAAGTAATCTTTTCAAATTGGGAATATGCTTGTCATGCTCTATGTATCATTCAAAGACAGAACGTGGCACACAGGATATGGTAGCCATTCCTCGTGATAACAATTACAATAATAATAATCATTATTATTATTTTAGTCACAAATTCTTCTACTACCAGTCGTGTTCCAGATTTAAAAATAAACCTGGCCACAGAAAGACAGTAATGCAGGCGTGCTTATGCTTTGTTAAATATTAACATGCCAGATAACTAAGTATATTTGAGGAAGCAGCAACAGCTGATGAATGTATTCTACAAATACAGCAATACTTGCAAACATTTTTCTGGCAAATCAATATGAAATGTAAGGTAGTGAGTACTACAGCAACCAAGAGAGAATGTTAAAATTACAAATATTCTTACAGAATTTATGACAAATCCATACCTGCAGCATACACCGCCATATGAGCAAAAACTCTCCATGCCTGTCTATTGTGAACATTGTGCAGCAGACTGAGCCAGACTTTTTATTTCCTCTCCAAGAATGTGTATGGGTCATATCTTTACTCAGTGGTGTTTCCCTGATATTTGGGAGAGGGATTACCCTCCAACTCTCTTCTTCTACAATCACAGCTACAGAACACAAAGGAGAGTGTTCCTGCTACATTATGATCTTATGAACTTCCTCAAGTACTAAAGGTAAGTTGATTGAATGGATAGTGAATCCTATCTCTAACCTATGAGGATTATCTTCTGACTGCTAACCACACTAGAAGGTCTGATTGTGATTAGTCCTGTCTCGGTGAACCAGCTGCAGGAGAAGACACAAGTAGCTTCCTCACTTATACTGGGGAATACAAGCATCACACTAGTCTAGTACCCCCCACAAGAGGGGTATTTATGAGCAGGATGAAGACAAAGCTATTGCCCCACCTCCGTCTACACTATGGCTATGTTTACACTAGCACTGTTGTCAGTAAAACTTTTGTCAATGAAAAAATACACACACATATATATACGCATATGTATGACTTCATTAGCTCTTAGGCATGGGTTTATGAACTTTGCTGAATCAGGGCTTTATAGATATTTTATATATATACACATACATACACGTACACCCAATATGGCATTAGGTGCATGATAAAACATAAGATATATAACTAAGTAACCTAATATATTTTTTCAAAGTTACACTGAATTGCAAAGGCTTGTTTATTTTAAAATTGTTTAAAGGTCCCTAGAGCAGTAACAGAACATCATTACATATTTGCTTTCTTAATTTCATAGTTACTAGATATTTAAATAGCCTTCCCTAGTTTGAATCCCAAATTCAGGATTCTAGGTTTCTCCTGAAATACAATGTTCACCTCACAACTAGCTTGGACTATGATCTCATCGTGGTCCACACACTACAAAAGAACATGAACTAAATGAAAATTACACTAAATATTAAAGACCTGTTGTTAGGAGAGGATGAATGTCTCACAGTTAAGGCACCTGACTTAGACTCATGAGAGCAGTGTTACATCCAGCTCTATCAGCTGTAGAGAGACAGACTCTCTCTACAACCTTGGACAAGTCACTTAAACTCTTCGTGCCTTGGTTCCTCATTTGCTAAATGTCAGACTCACTGTCAGCTGCCACACACAAAAAACCTCAGTCAAATCACATTCCTTTTTCATTTGAGATTACCAGCTTCACAAACTCTCCAGGACAGTTCCCCAGGCCTAGCTCTATACCACTCTACCAGAGTGGCTGGAAAGACAATTTAACCAGCTACATAGAGATTTCCCTGGTATAGCGAATCCCCAGGACATGAAGAGTTAGGAAACAGGGAGTGACCAAGCACCACTGGTGATGCTTGGCTGTTGGAATGGGCCTTTGGGGGCTAATGCATCCAAATGGAATTTAGAGCAGTCATTTAGTTACCTTCATGGCTGATCTAGCATCTGACCAGCAACAGAGTTGGAGTGGGTATGGAATGCAAGTGTGACACAAAGCCCCCAGTCCTCCATCTTAGAGCACCCTAAGATTGACCCACTGTTATCATGTTCTAGACCCCCAGGTGTAACACCTTGCCTACTCTCTCCCGCTAAGACATTTCACATCTTCTCCCTCAGCCACTATGACAATCTTTACATCGAAAAAACACAGTAAGATTTCATAAACTTGGTACATCTCTTGACAGGAAAATCTATAGGCACCAACAAGCTGTGTGACAATATCATATACTCATGTTATACCCCTGAAGCGTTGAAATCCATCTCAGCTATTTTGCATTCTCCCCATTCATCCATTGTAGCCAGGCTAAAGGATTATGATCTGTAGCAATGGTAACTTCACCATTACAGAGATAAGGCTGAAAAAACCTTTTCAAGCCCACTCAGTACACAAAATCCTTTTACCCCAGTGATAAAATTGGCAGGATCTTCTCTCTTAAATACACAATTGGGTATTCTTTCCCCACCTGAGTCACTAGGCTTACTTTAGGTCATTAACAGTACGGCTTTCCTCAAGTGTAAGGGTAATGAACACAGCATCCCAGCCAAATTCCATCTTCAGTAATTCTACCTACCTAAGTGACTACTTGTAGTTTCAGTTACATGTGTTTTCTGTTGTCTAGTGTTACTGAGCACCGTTTAACAGATGTTCAACACAATGGAACCTGTCTCTACTGGTCTGATAACTGGCTGGAGGCTTCATTGCTGAAATAAGACATTTTCTTCCCCAAGGAGTGACAGTATACCTCTGAAACCACTTTGTGGCCATGGCTACAAGAATATAAACCCACCTACCACACCCAGGTCTCCTGAATGGTACAAAGTTTATTCTAATTCTTCATTTAATAGTGAACTGTACAAACTGGCTCTAGTGGGTTGCAACCAGTGGTGGGCCAAATCCACTTATCAAATACAATTCCACTGATGTTAAATAGCAATCTGCTTATGTAAGAGTGGAATTTAGCTCATTGCCAATGGATAACAGACTAAAGTGAAAATGAATAGCAGCATGCTCGGCAGTTCTCAATTTTTAATCAAATATGAAGTTATTTTCACTCAAAGTTAGAACCAAAGTAATGATCATCTTTTTTTACGTAATACATAGGGAAAAACGCATGGCTTGATTTTTTAAAACTGCTGAGAACTGAAGACATTAGAGTATGGGAGATGCTGAGGTCACAAGAATCTTCATCAAGATAAGATAAAGGCAACCGCAGCCTAGATTCTACAGGTTAGCTCCTTTAAGGGTAAACAACATACATAATCAATAGCTGAAGCACCTAAAATCGATATTCTAATGATGAAGAAAAGACGCAAATCTTATATCAATAGGTTAATTTAACAGACACAGTATCTGGGTTCAGATAAACGGGGGCTTTTCAGAGATTAGATTCAGGTTGTTGTTGCCCAAAGAGGATGCCTATAGCAGTAATATTTACACTTGGCAATAGTGGGAAGGAGAATTTACATGACAGGTGTACAGGGCATATAAGCCTCCAACGGTAAACACCACCTGGTAAATATTCTATATTTGAAAAGTGGTGTAGAAGAGACAGAAGTTCCTTTCTAGGATTTTTATGAATACTCCAAAGCAAAAATTGCAGTTGCTCTTTCAGTAATATTTCTGCCCTAAGGTGCAGAGCGGAGTCAATGTTTCAGCCAAAGTGGCCTTTGTTGGAACATGTTTCTCCTAAGGCCAGTATGCTTAGAATGTTGACTTTGCTATGCTCCTGTAAAGGGAAAAGAAATATCACTGGAAGAGGTTGTTTCTACTAAGTGTTTTTCTTTTTTTAAAAAAAAGAGGACGTAGAGAAGACTCAGAAAATGAGAGAGCAAGCAGTTGTCTAAAATTGCCTACTGGCAAACACACACACAAATAAATTAATAAAAATAGCAATAAGTCACACACACACACAAATAGATTAATAAAAACAGCAATAGTTCACACTCCATGGCACTGTGAAAGTACTTTTTTTTTTCTTGTTTGTATCATTTCACTCATGCTAGGTCATCTCAGCAAGCTGTGCAGTAACCTTAACTGCTTTACAGAGAAATTGGGACATGAAGGACCCCTTAAATTCAAAATTGCTGATTCCTGGAGGCAAGTGTTCAAGAAAGATTTCTTTGCTCTTTAATTATTTTTTTCTACATAACCATGAGTGTGTGTGCATATATGAATCTCTGTGTGATATATGAATGTGATATATGTGATATATGAATCATGTGTCTATGCGTATGTTAGAGAGTATAACTCAGTCAACTAGCATGTATTGATATTTCTTTGCAATCGTGTTTAGTGTCCAAGCTAACCTACAAACTGCGATTAAAATGTCATAGATATATTTTAAAGGTACAATCTCATAATACAAGATTACTAATATACCGTATCATGTGTCACCCTGTATCATCCTAAAGCTCAGTACAAACTATGGATGCCCGTCTTTAAACACTTACTACAAAACATAGTGATTCCATGAGTCATGCCTTTAAGGTACTACAGAGATCATTAAAGACTGTGTTCAGTTGTAAGTGTTTGTAGGACTTGGCTCTAAGGTTAAAATTATTTTGTCACAGAAGAAAAGAACTAGTTTTCATGGAACACAATGGCAAATTTCTTGGGAAAACATTAACTAACACGAGTACACTGTTGTAATGGGTGAGTATCAATCAAACAATGTTTTAAGCACTGAAAATGACTGAGTACCGACCTAAAGAAAATGAAGCTTACCTACTGTAACTGGAGTTCTTTGAGATGTGCGGTCACTATCTGTATTCCACATGTGGGTACGTACACATGCCATGCACCTGGGTCCAGAAATTCTTCAAAGCAGTGTCCATTGAGCCACACATGTGCAGTAGTTTTCCTCATGTCCACTCAGAAATCCTCTGAGTATATGGCCTATCCCTGCAACTATTATGCTATGGCAACTAGAGATTTTCTAGTGGGTTTGGTTCTTTGGAGGTAGAACAAAAGGGTGCATCTGTCATCGAGGAAGTGAAGTCTCTTGTATGTGGAAGAGGCATGGGGTTTGGGGAAAAATACTCATAAGTGAACTGATTGATATGGAAGTCAGAAATAATTAATCTTGGGGAGGAATTTGGGGTGTAACCTAAGGGTACGTCTACACTTACCGGAGGGTCCGGCGGCAGGCAATCGATGTTCTGGGATCGATCCCGGAAGTGCTCGCCGTCGACGCCGGTACTCCAGCTCGGCGAGAGGAGTACGCAGCATCGACGGGGGAGCCTGCCTGCCGCGTCTGGACCCGCGGTAAGTTCGGACTAAGGTACTTCGAATTCAGCTACGTTATTTGCGTACCTTAGTCCGAAGTGGGGGCTTAGTGGGGACCAGGCCTAAGAGAGACCTTCTCTTTGTGGAATACTGTATACAGAGGGTCTGCCACCATGGCTCCTAGCTCACTGACTCTCCTGGCCAAAGTTACAGTCCCTAACAATGCTACGTTCATAGACAGGTGGGTCATGGCAGATGTCACCATAGGCTCGAAGGCAGACCTGTGAGAGTTGACAGGACAATGGTAAGGTCCCATTGAGGTGTAGGTTTAATGACCGGTGGAAAGGTCCTGATCAATCCCTTCATAAATCAAACACTGATCAGGTGACTAAAAACAGAACCTCTCTCGACTGGCAGGAGGAAGGCACTAATCACTGCTAGGTGTACCTACAGAAAATTAAGGGCCAGTCCTGAAGTCTTTAAAGAGAAGAGATAGTCTGGGATAATCGGAATGTCGACAGTATGAGGCAGATGTTGGTGGCATTGTGCCCAGACTGTGAAGAACCACCAGGTAGCCTGGTAGCAGGCTCTAGTGGAATCTTTCCTACTTTGGTTAAGGATTTCCTGGACAGGGCAGAGCATAAGCATTCTATGTCTGACACCCATCCAAACACCAGGCCCTGAGGTGGAGTGAGCTTAGGGTGACCAGATGTCCCGATTTTATAGGGACAGTTCAGATATTTGAGGCTTTTTCTTATATAGAAGCCTATTACCCCCCACCCCATCCCGATTTTTCACATTTGCTGTCTGGTCACCCTAAGTGAGCCTTATTAAGCACAAAGGCTATTCTGGTTGGTCCTTGTGACAATAAAATGTCCAAGAGCCAGTGTTGAGGATCCTGAACCTCTTCCCGTGGGATCTGTAGATCATTAGCAACCCTTTGTGATAGCTCCTGATACGGACAGTAGTCATCCGGCAGAGAAAGTAATGATGGAGCCCTGTGGGAGTAGCATTACATGTATTTTAGCAAAGGATCTGCTCCAAGGTTCATGCTTGGAGGGGCACTGCTAGTTGGCTGAGGCTGATGTACAAGGGAGTCTCCTGGGTCTGAGCAGGGCCTCATAGCTTCCTCCACCAGGAACTTTTAAAGTCAGAGCTCTTGGGCCTCTCTAGTTCCGGGGCAGAAAGATCGACAAATACTGCACACTGCAGAGATGTGTGCTTCACCCAGGCAGTATAGGCACCATTAATGCTCATCACTGATGGAGAAGTAACGAGTGCAGGAGATGCAATTCTTGAATCCTGGAACTCTGGGCATAGTCCCAGGACCAAGGAGGATTTCCCCCAAACATGCGGGGGATGAGGGGTGGGGGGGATTGCAGAGGGAAAACTATCCTATACCAACTTTATACTAACTATAACTATTAAATTAGACATACAAACTATTTACTATGGGTTTACAGGTTATGCATTGAAAGAGGACACGATTCCGACTCAGACCATGCGGCAGTAAGAAAGAACTGGAGAGGTGTCAACCTACACTGCTTCTTATACCCTTGGTCAAGAACACACGGAAAGCTACTGCGCACGTGCAGGTCAATGGACACTGCTTTGAAGAATTTCCGGACTCGGGCACAGGGGTGAAATACACAGAGGGACCAGCATTCGAAGAACCAAAAAAAAATTTCCGCTAACTTTTAGCCTGTTGGTGCTTTAATTACAAATGCTTCCAGAATTAAAAACTTATTCAAAAGCACAACATATTTCAATAATATCATAGTAAACAATCATCATGGGACATTTACAAAAAGTAAAGGTTTTGTTTAATTGCAATACAATCTGTTGCAGGAAATTCTCTGGTTTTTATGTTCCTCTCTCTCATTTAGCAGTTCAGGGCAATATGAAAACATTTTTTTTTACCACTTACACTGAGGACTGGCACACAAAATATTAGTATTTCTCAAATCTGAAAAATATTCTGCCAAGACTGCCAAAATGAAATTATGATGATTGTGTTCATATGTAGAGTCCAAGGGCCCAATCCTTCTTCCACAGGAGTCATGGAGAGTTTATCCATTGATTTTGATTGTATCAAGTTGGGGGCCAAGGGGAACAGAGTGTGGGGAGGAGAGGGGTCCCAATCCTGGTTCTCATAACAGCTGTTTATATTAATGAAATATGTTGTGCCTTTGAACTTGGAATTCTTAGAATTTGAGAGAGAAAGTGTATAAACAATAATTGACCAAACAGTGAAATACAGCCATCTCTGAAGTAAGACATGCAGCTATTTTATTTCGCATAGCAACACTACAAAAAGGTCTGGGACAGTAAGTGAAGACTAATGTTAGCTCTTCGGGGCAAGGACCGCCTTTTTGTTATGTGTTTGCCTAGTACAAAAGGAGGTCCACGACTGGGGTTCCTACATGCGTCTACAATACAAACAATAATAATGAGTCCAAGTGAATATGCAAGGGAATTTACATAATTGCATTCTGCTAAAGAGAAAATTACTGTAATCTAACCTATTAACTTTCACACACCTTTATTACAAACATACACAATTTCTCCTGTAGATTATTCAGTGTCAAAATTAATTCATCAGAACATTTTAACTAATTTGAGGTTTCTAAATTATATTTTTAGTAATAATGTTCTTTTTAAATAGCAGTGCCATTGAAGTAACAATGCTCTTTGTATTATTTTCTACATGATACACATATCCACAAAGAGCAATACGTGGTTCTATCAGCATTTCTCTAACCTGGGTAGTTCTATATTTACTGATTTTCCTTTCTATTTTGTGAACTTCAATGGTAGCCAGAATCTGAACATTATCTTGCACATTCTTTTTTAAAGTGCTCTAGGTTTTGTTAACAGAAGCTCTCACTACAGACTCATCTGCAAACCCCGTAATTAGCACAAAAAAGCTTGGATCTCCCTGTATAGCTGGGTGATCATGACTGCATTATATTCTTGTGCTGGCACATGTTTTCAAATCAAATATTTAGATACTATTCAGAAACAGCTGGAACTTATGTGAATCCTTATTAAATTAAATAGCAGTTGACACCTTCTGATGCACCTTCCACAACAATAGCAAAAAGACAGCATAGAAAAAACCTGCCTTTCCTCTTCCTCTTCCGTATACCCAGTAGGTATATATTACTATTTTAAGAAGATCAAAGAGAAAAGAAAAAGACCAAAAAATGTTCATTATAACGGAAAATGAAAACATACAAGAACACAGACGTCCCATGCGCACCTTTCAAAGGGCAAGGCTCACTGTGAGGCAGTACCATTCAATGGTTTGGCATCTGCCAATCTATTTGATTGCGCCAATCGGTCAGTAGGGAAAATTAAATTGCCCTCTATAGCAAGCAGTTCCTCAGACTTGTTCTTCCATTTTCAGAGTTTTGTATATTGTGCTTTGGGTGCCTGCAATTCGTGGTTTACCTCATGTTGGAGGCTGAGCTCATGGGACAAGGTCTGGAGAGTTGAGGGCCTCCTGAAGTCTCTCCTCTCTGCTTCAAGGTGAGGCATTTTTGCTGAAGAATTTTCAGTGGGTTAGTATGGAGGCCAATTTAGTTAACACAATATAAAGATGTAGCCTGTTGCTTTAGGAAAAGAACTGTGTTCTTCTTGGCACTCAGTAGTATCAGTAACAATGTTTTCTTTTACAGTTTTGCCAAAGGTTTAAGAGCTTACAGTAAAGCACTTTATAAGGAGAATACATTTGTACCTCAACTGCGTCTTTGGTGTCCCATCTAGTAGAAGGGATCATAAATGATTAGGCAAGAAAACTCAGGATTACTTCTCAATAAACAGGTGATTGTTGTACTGTAATAGATATACTAGAGATTTGGCTAATGGTGCAGGTTTACAGGCACAAAAAGCATAAAAATTGAAGCAGCAAAGAACGGTTACTAACCTCCCATAACTGTTGCTCTTTGAGATGTGTTGCTCATGTGCATTCCAATGTATCAGAAAGTTTTTCCCTCAGTGATATCCGTCAGGTTGCCTCTGGTGCCCCCTGGAGTTGCACCCTCATAGTGCTGGTATAGAGGGCCCCGCCATCCCGCTGCCCGCTCAGTTCCTTCTTGCCAGCTAACTCCAACAGTGAGGAAGATCGGGGGGGCAGGGGTTGGAATGGACATGAGCAACACATCTTGAAGAACAACAGGTACGGGAAGTTAGTAACTGTTTTTTCTTCTTTTTTTGCTTGGTCATGTCCATTCCAATGGAATACTTGCTCACGTCCATTCCAACGCAGATGACTCCCAAGCAGTTGTGCAGGTAGAGGGTTCGGAGTTCAGAAGCACGCTGATTATAGCATCGCTCAGCCAAACCCGCCTCATCTCTAGCTTGATGGGTGATGGCACAATGTGATGTGAACATGTGGACTGATGATGATGTCGCTGCTCTACAGATGTCCTGAATTGGAACCAGTGAATTGGAACCCAGTGATCTGTGATAATGGAGGCCACAACTGGTCCACAAACATAGGAGAAAACAGATCCATACGGTGTCCTGGTATATTGTCCCCAAGTGTCCCATCAAAAGGCCTGTTTAGACCCTGTCAAGTGTCTCAGAGGGACAGTCATTGGGGCAAATAAGAATTGGTATGGAGGCCTCCTTTTGTAGCTTCTGTTCCTTCTGCTGTACTCCTGTCTCTGCTGTGGTGAATAAAAAAGGGATATTGGTTGGGGCTTGTAGTGCTTCATGTTGGGGCTGGCATATGCAGCCCCAGGGATTTAAATGTGGCTCTAGGGTCCTTTAAGATATGCAGCTTCGAGTCTGCTCCAAAAAGAGTGATTTGCCTTCAAACGGAAGGTCGTGAATTGTCTGCTGGACCTCATAGGGCAACCCCAAAGATTGAAGACACAAGCTTCACCTCATGACCACCGCACAAGCAATGGAGTCTGCTGCGTTCAGTGCTGCCTGGAGGGATGCCTTGGTCACTAATTTCCCTCCTCCATTAGGGCCGAGAACTCACTCTGGACTCCTGCAGCAAGAGCTCCCTGAATTTCACCATTGTACTCCAGGAGTTGAAATCATACCAGCCCAGGAGCGCTTGATGATCCTCAGCTGAAGGCTGCCTGTGGAGTAGACCTTTCTGCCAAAAAGGTTGAGGTTTTTGGCATCTTTAGCCTGGGGAATTGTCCCCTCATGTCCCTGTCTCTCCCTTTTGTTCACCGTTGAAACAACCAGCGAGCCCGGGGTGGGAGGGAGTGTACAAAAATTCATACCCCTTGGAAGGACAAAGTACTTCTCCATTCTCTTAGCAGTAAGTTGGAGGGGTGCAGGAGTCTGCCATAGAGCATTTATAGGCTCCAGGGTGGCATCGTTCAATGGCAGGGTCACCCGCAATGGCCCTAAGGCCGCTAAAATATCAACTAGGGTGTGGGAGGATTTGGAGATCTCTTCTTCCTAGATACCCAGGTTCTGGGCTACCCTGCTCAGGAGCTCCTGGTGCACCCTGTAATCGTCTTGGGTGGGGTGCCATAGCTGTTCCCGCCACTGCCTTGTCGGAAAAGGAGGAAGAAGCTGACTGTACCAACACAGGTCCCGGTACTTCTCCCTCTTCCCCAGATGGGTCCCAAGAGAGGGGGAGTCCTGTTGTTCGGTACTGGGTATGGCACCAGGGACCGATCCCCATTCTGACAGGGATGGCGGGGAGCTCTTGACACCGATATACTGGAGTAGGACCTTCTGGACTGGGGGCCATGGATTGGCTGGAAAGCCCAGGGATTCAGAATGGACACTGCAGTGGCATTTGCCATTGTGCTGGCAGTAGTGTGCCTCAGTTCATGTCAGCCATAGGGTGCCACCGATTAGAGCAGTGTCTGCTCCTGTGTGAGGCACAGGACTCCACTTCCAAACTGGAATCTGAGGAGTCACTTCTCGGTGAGCAGGGCAGAGTGGTACCCACCGGTGCCAGAGAACGGTGCCAGGAGGGAGGAGATTGGCGCTGCGCCATCCTGGCTGGCTTGCTCTTCAACAGCACCTGTTTTGTTGCCACAGTGGTCCTCGTTTCTGGTGCTGCCACTGTTAATTCCCGAATGACCAGGTAGGTAGCACAGGGAGGGAGAGAAAGTCCCTTGCTGCCTCAAACACCTCCAGTGTTGATGGCAGTGCCACAGCTGTCAAATCCTCGTGGCTCTTCCTGGGCAGGGAGTCCAATGATATCAGATCCAAAAGCCCGCTTCCTGGGGCCAGAGTCAACAGAACCATTCGCCCTGCTGGCATCTACGAGCAGCCTGGCATGGGTTGCACCCTATCAGCGTCTCTATTGCCCAAAGACCTTGGGGTTGGAGAATGCCCCCGGTCGGTCATTCTCTGCTTTTTCCTTGGCACTGGCGATAGGGAGTGGTGGTGAGAGTCCTGGGCCAGAGTTGACTTCCTTGGCGCCGGAGATGCATGTCGGTGCTGGGAGTCCCTGGCCGTCGGCGCGGAATCCTTCCTTGGTGCTGGGGAGGAGGAATGGCGCTGTGCTTTCCTCAGAGACTTCTCTGGGGCACTTCTCACAGAAGTCAAAGTGCTCGTGCTGAGTCCCATGACTCAGCTGCGAAGGGGGACGGATTGCTGCCTCCAGAGGAGGAACTTAAGTCTGGTGTCCCTGTCCCTTTTTCTTCTGGATCTGAAGCCCCTGCAGATCCTGCACCGCTCTCGCAAGTGTGTCTCTCCCAGATACTTAAGGCAGCTAGCGTGTGGGTCACTAACCGGCATTGATTTGTGGCATGATGCACATTGTTTGAACCCTTGGGACCGAGGCATACCTTGGTGCCCAGGAAAGGGATAGCCCTGCTGAGCGGGGTTCACTACTGACTACACTACTACTAATTAACTAACTAAACTTAAATCTACAGCAGGGGTGGGCAAACTATGCCCCGCGGGCCACATCCGGCCCACCAGCCGATTTAATTCGGCCCTTGAGCTCCCATACTTGCCCCGCTCCCACGCTCCAGCCAGAGAGCGGAGTCAATGGCCGCTCTGTGCACGTGCCGCAGCTCCGCACAGCTCCCGAAAGCAGCGGCATGTCCCCCCTCCGGCTCCTATGTTTACGGGCAGCCAGGGGGCTCCGTGCACTTCCCCCACAGCTCCCATTGGCTGGGAACTGCGTCCAATGGGAGCTGCAGGTGCGACGCCTGCGGATGGGGCAGCGCAGAGAGCTGCCTGGCTGCACCTCCACGTAGGAGCCGGAGGGGATACATGCTGCTGCTTCCAGGAGCTGCCTGAGGTAAGCGCCACCTGGAGCCTGCACCCCTGAGCTCCTCCTGCACCCCATCCCCCGCCTTGATCCCCCTCCCATCCTCCGAACCCTCAGTCCCAGCGCAGAGCACCCTCCTGAACCCCAAATCCCTCATCCCCAGGCCCCCCAGAGCCCACACCCCCAGCCAGAGCCCTCACCCCCTCCAAGTCCCCAACCCCAATTTCGTGAGCATTCATGGCCCGCCATACAATTTCCATACCCAGATGTGGCCCTCGGGCCAAAAAGTTTGCCCCACCCCTGCTCTACAGGTAACCAGTCACAATTTTACAGAACCAGTCCACTGAGAGAAGGTGCTTGCAGAAGCGTAAGAGTGAACAGAAGTTCAAGCAACCGTCACGGGCAGTAAGAAGGAACTGAAGGGGTAGTGGGACCCTAGATACCAGCGCTATGAGGGTAAGACTCCAGGGGGCACTAGAGCCAACCCGATGGATGCCACTGAGGGAAAAACTTTCCGGCGGCAGTGCTCGGGGCGAGCACACACCTACATTGGAGTGGACATGAGCAAGCACTCAAAGAAGAATAATCTTTATAAACACTATATGAGATGTACTAGGTAAATACAATGAGTCAAACGCTGGTCTTAGCATGAGGCCTAAGTTAGTGGGGAATCTCCATAGAGTCTTGGGGAAAAAATCATCCTTTCACTCTGCAGAGCTACTTTATACCTGCTACAGCAGCCTTAGGGCTTCAGCATCCCTTATGGCTTCATGTGGTGGGGGATGAAAATGGCTGTAGTTGTGCAACAAACTCCTTCCCTGACCTGCTCTCAAAATGTTGTAAGTGCCGGGGAGCACAGCTCTATGCCACCTCGGGGTGATAGCTTAGAATCTTAGCCTACTCCTCCATTCAGTTTTTCTGTAGTTAGGACCAAAGGTAGCCCAACAGAGGAGTGGACGAGATTTGCCCCAATGTCTGTATAATCCACTGGTGATTGTATTATACAGAGGATATGAGCTGTTATAGCCCCCATTTACAGAAGTGAGAAAGAGAAAAGAAAGGCAGTGACTGAAAGGGAAAAATATGCACAAAGCCTATGACAGAATAACAGAACAGAGGCATCGTATGTATGCAGTTCTTTTAAAATGTATGAGGGGAGGATCATATTTATATCTCCTTAAAACACATTTCTGATGAGTTATTAAAGAAATGCAATGTATTTGCCATGTTACAACATGGTGACCACAGTGTAACTAAGTATTCAACATTGATCATGTAAGCAAAAAAGCACCTATTGTATATAACTATGCCTCATACCATGATTGCCAAGGTCAAGATACCCTTTTATCACTCTTTGTGGAGCTAATGACTCTATTCTATATTGTCCAATTAAACGGGTTTCATAAAGAGAAAAATAGAAGAGGGCTTTTTCTTTCCCCTTGAGAGAAGAACAATGCACACTTTTTGGCATAAGTAGCCTATTTAAATGTGTATTTTAATAAACTAGTTCTTGCATGTGTAAAATTTTAAATTGTTTTAGACAGGGACTAGCAACTATATGAAACTTTAAAGCTGATGGTAAAGAAGAGGGCAAGTGTGGGCAGACTTAGGGCAGTGATGGTAAAATCAATTTCAGAAGTGCTGCTTTAAAAATAATTAAATATGTTACTGTATCTGTATTATGACTGTATTATATTGACTAATACCATTCTTTTTGTACACAAAGGAATACAAAAATGGGTAATAAATTACTAAAGAACACTCTCCTTTCAGCTCTGTTTATATCCACATTAAACACTGTAATTATAAATCCACTGGAGATTAGAATCATTAATGCACTTGTCCCCCTTCCCTCCTACACTCTATAAAAGGTAACTAATCTGTAATTACAGAACCAGCTACACATGGTTTCATTACTGAGGGCCAGATCCTATTGTCAGGGAGATTGGATGGATCTCCTGGTTATATGTGGATCTTCAAATGAGAGCGGGGAAGCAGAAACCTACCCCAGTCCTCCTCTGCCTGCAGCACAGATCTCAACATGCAGACCGGGCTTTCCATATTAACACTATTTCAATACAATATTAATCCTCAACTAATAGCAAGATTCATACCCAGGGCCGGCTCCAGGCACCAGCTTAACAAGCAGGTGCTTGGGGCGGCCAAGGGAGAGGGGCGGCACCTGCGGCAATTTGGGGGCGGCAGGTCCCTCACTCCCTCTAGGAGCGAAGGACCTGCCGCTGAACTGCCGCCGCCGATCGCGGCTTTTTTTTTCTTTTTCTTCCAATTGCCGCCGCCGATCGCGGCTTTTTTTTTTTTTTTTTTTTGCTTGGGGCGGCAGAAATGCTGGAGCCGGCCCTGTTCATATCTAGAGGAAGATTAAGCATGTGCTGCTAGTTTAAAGGCACTTTGTTTCAGCAGCCATACACAGAACACCCCTGTACTTATCTCTCCACCTGGAATTTCTAAAAACTGTCACCCGAGCATTTTCAGAACTGCTGATCACTCTCAGCTCCCAATGAGTTTTCAAATAATGCCACATATCACAAAAAAGCCAAATACTATGCAACATCTTTACTGGACCTCCCTTCCCTTACTCCCCAATCTAGTTCAGTACCAAACGAAACTATAGCATCTAGTTGGCACTAGAACACATGCCAGTGAAATGACGAGTTTGTTCTTTACTTACTTTTGGCTGTGACATCACCTAGGATCTGCCATATCATTGCTAAACTGTGGCATATAACACACTGCTGGAAATTTGTGGGTGGATCTATTCCTGAGGTCAGCCAGGAAGTGCCTTTGTGTCAACTGACATGTGCCTTACTAGTATTGCTGGAGAGGTAAAGAAAAATGGTTGAATTAAGTGACTCTCCCTAGCTGATCACAGGAAAGGACATGTCAGCCAAGGAATAACAGTAAGTGAGCCATACATAGGTTAGACATATAAATAGTGCTATAAAAGGAAATGAGAAAGAGAAAGGGAGAGAGCGCGAGAGAGAGCATGTGTGTCTCTCTCTCACACACACACTCAGAGACCTATTGGTGGTTCGCTACTGTCAGCAGCTCTCGTCAGGCCTGACATATATATCAGTCCAGCTAACACACTTTTATCATAATCTATCTCTAAAAGGGGTCATGTACGGTATCATATACAAAGTGATAACATGCTGGTTCTGAAAATCATTGTATGATGTATGTACAATAGATATAGATATGTGCTGCAAATGTGTTCTTAACATGTATTTGGCAAGCAGTTCCTAAGCCATGCCTGTTCCAGACAAAGGAATGTGGTTCCACCTAACTGAATGTGTCTCCAATATAAATTAGGCAAGGTATGGCTGAATGCAAAGAAAAGCACATTTATATGCAAGGTAAACAGAGCGATCAGGAGAGCAAGTGGGGAAAGATTACTATATAATCTCGATAGGGGATGGAGACCGCATCCCAAGGAAGCCCTCCTTCCTCTTGAAACAAGGTCAATGAATTTTATGGCATCTACCTCCCAGCGGGAGAGAAGCTAGGCCTGGGCTTACTTTTCAAAGAACATATTTCAAAGGTTTACTGGGCTATAAAGACAGGATCTGAACGTCAAGTGATTAGCAACTGAATCAACTGATTGTATACAATATTACTGTATTATAGAAGCGTATACAGTGAGGTCTTTGATGAAAGTCTGTGACACATTGGTAATTAATATAATTGTGAAATGTGTGCATTAACATTACATGAGGAATTGTAATATTCACTGATATTATACTTTAACATCTGTGACCAAACACAGGGACAAACAGGTTCTCTCCCACACAGGAGGGAAGGTAGCAATCTACCTGTCTCCCATGTAACTTAAGCATTATGGAATCAAAATGATGGAAGCCTCATTTATGTATGAATCAGGAGGAGGAGGGAAATCAACAGGAAGGGAAGATCAGCAGGAGGCCCTCCTGTCTCTTGTAACAGGGTCAATGAACTTTTGGAGATTGAAGCAGAAATATAAAGCCATTTTGGTATCCATCACTTGGGGGATACAAGGAGCCAGAGCTCTTGGAATCACAGAACATTGGATCCTTCAGCCAAGGGGGTTTAAGTCCCTGGGAACTGAGTATAGGTGAGAAACCTAATTTGCTGAAATTAAGTTTTAGTTTTAGAAGCATATTTTTACTTTTGTTTGCTTGTAACCCTTTGTCTTTATTCCTTATACTTGGTATCACTTAATTCTATGTCCTTTTGTTAAATAGCCTGTTTTACTTTTACTAGTCACTAATTCAGTGCTGTGACCGAAGTAAGTGTATTTGTCAAAAAACGGTTAAATTAATGAGCTGCTGTGTATTATCTCTTTAAAGGAGCAACAATCTTAACTTATGTGAATATTCACTACGTGGGCTGGACACTACAGTGAGACATCGCTGGGGAACTCGGGAGCTGGGGGCACACTGGTTTTTACCTGGCAGATAAGGTTTGGACTGGCAGAGTTTGTTGGCAAGGCAGACAAGCTAGTGTGTCAGAGAGCTGTCACCCAGCTTAACGCTCACCTGCTAAGACTGAGAGGGATAACATGGTAACACTCAATTCTGGGAACCTCAGCAGATTGTCATGGGGGAAAGGATGAAAAAGGAGGGGACAGACGGCTGTTGGGGGGGAGGGAAATTGGAGGTGTAACCAAGTGAAAAGGCATTTTAAAACATGCTATGTGGGGAAAAAAGTTGTAACATATCATAAGATGAGTCACTAAACCAACCTTTCCCCCACCCATCTGTAGCCATGTAGAGGAGTAACCACAGTTTGCTGTGCAACCCTGGGCAAGGGATTTCAAGTTAACAGAAATCAAGCATAAAGAGCTGGGATGGAGAAGAGGTCGTCTTTAAGAAATCGTTATCTCCCCAGCTTTTGGCTACGGGTCTGTTAGGTTTCATTTAATTATTGCTCCCTTGACTTACTGACCTTTCTGTTGAATGGTTGGCCTCACACATAGCAAGGATCTGGGATGTTCCAGGGTTTACTTGGCCTAAAAGGCCACATATATTATCCTCTGAATCCAGCCATTACACAAAGCACTATTGCTTCTCAGATTACATTGCAACTGTAAGTGTTGCCATGAAAAATTGTCCACTTCTGATAAAATTGCAAACAAACGGCTACCACTTGCATGACAATTATGGAGGGAAGGGGGAGAAGCATCATTAGCTGAGTCTCGTGGGCTACTCCTATACACAGTGAAAATGGGAGTTAATTTTCACCTCCCACCAAAAAAAAGATAAGGATCAATTTTAATTTATGTTATACTGTGAAGAAGAGATGCAGAAGGTCAAATACAATTTAAGTAGTAATTAGCTATTTCACTGTAACAAAGTCCCCTTTGAAATCTGTGCTTTGTTTATTCAGCAGAATATAGTACTCAAATGTTTTTCTTGAGACATCAGAACCCTACACATGGCAAAGCATTTGGATGCCACAGATACTTAGACTGCAGAGAGAAGAAAAAGTCAGTGAAATATGAAAAGAATTGGGAATGAGGAGAGGAGAATATAAGGAGCAAAAAGATTTGAAATCAAGTATTGTTAACTCTTTCACTACTGAGCCAGGGAACTGCCTGAAATTGTTTAATTGGTTGATTTTATTTGGGAGATCAGAAAAGATTCTGTGTTGACAAGGGAAGAGGGAGTCAGAAATAACTTTTTCAGGATGTGGGGGTGTTAGTAACTATGTCCCTGTCTGATAGGCAAAAAGAGTTAGCTTAACATGATTGAAAAGTCCTCATAAGATAACATTTTTTAGATCATTTTGAGCGGGTAATGCCAACCAGCAGACTGATCTAAAAGTTTCACCTGCATCATACCGAGCATTAAGAGGGCTTTCCAATCATGTTAAGCTAATTTGATTGAGATAACACAATTAAAGGAAGCAACCTCTTTGTCCATCGAGACATAGTATAATCGATAAAGCCAGCCCCTCACTTATTTTGGGCATTAGCATCACTAATGCGGTACTGTCAACCACAAACATTAAA
The DNA here is from genome assembly GCF_028017835.1 of Emys orbicularis. Classification (NCBI taxonomy): domain Eukaryota; kingdom Metazoa; phylum Chordata; order Testudines; family Emydidae; genus Emys; species Emys orbicularis. The sequence continues at coordinate 28,119,108 of NC_088692.1, forward strand.
AAAATCAGACGTTTGATTTTAAAACTCACAATATTTTAAGAATTATAAATCTGGGGTCTTTTTAATTCATCTTCTGGTTTTAAGCACATTTTCAATCTTTTTTCCACACCGTAAGTGGTAGACATTTACTGAGAGGGAGTGGATAAAACCAGAGACTTTTGTGTAATCAAAGTGATACAGAAGTTTGGGCATTAAGAGGATACTAAATATGGTGAGGCTTGTGACAATATCACCAAAGCTGATAACAATGCTGCTATATAGCTGCTTGCTGGTCCCCAAAAATCCACTGACAGATGGCAGATCAAAGTGCTGAGTAGAGTCAAAGCCAAATCACTATTTCAGCAGGCCCAGCAAAGAATGGGTATTGCAATTCTGGGCAACTGCACTTATATTCTGCTTCTGTGGTCCAGCAAGGGCACCTACGCTGTCTTCCAGTGCCCCACTCATCACCTTTCTTGTGCAGACACACCTTTCTCTCTCTCTTGGCCCTGGCCGGGGTATTTCCAGACTGCACAGTACCCTGGCTACACTGTGAATACCCCAACAAGACAAACTGCCTAAACAGGCCTATTTTGCCATCTCCTCAGAGACTATAAATAGTATAATTGCCACAGTGAAGTTACCAGACAGCCCATTTATTCTTAAAATTAATGCATTACAGAGAAAACATAGTATATAATATAAGTACCTACATGCATACTAATTTTCTTACCAGAGATCATCCTCTGACTCCAACAAGGGGTCTGGCAGGTGAACAGTCATTCAACCCCACCAAGGGGGTTTTCTGTGCTCACAAGTTCATAACAGCTGTTAGCTCAGACCAATCTCATCCATGAACCCGAGAGTCACTCTTTTATACAGTTTGGGCCTCTGATCCTGTCCTTGTGTAACAGGTGATCAGTAGACAGTGGGTTTCTCCTTGAGGTGCAGCTTAAAAAAGGATGGTCTGGAAGTGGTTAATTTGCATTCTCCTCCTCCCAGGTATTTCCTAGGGAACCCACTCAACTAAAAGTTCCGTCTTTTCTGGCCCATTGTTTTGAGAGATCTCTGAAGCTCATAACATTTCACAGGATTGACATTATTTCTGACACCCCCTTAAGGAACAATCCCACAATAATACATAAATATTAGCATCTTTAATACAATGAACTCCTAAGATACTGAAACTTAATTCAATAAGGTTTGTCCAGGATATGGCAGGAAACTGTCATATCTGTCACAATGGAATCCTCTGACTAGGGAATATAGGAAAAGGTCTAAGGCTGCATGGGGTTGTGGAAGGCACAGTCAATTTGAAGCCTTTCTCAATTACCAGTGAGATGTTAAAAGTATTATACATTTTGGTTCACTAAGAGCTTGATCCTGACTTCCTGACACAGGCAAAATCTCCAGTGGCATCACAGTGATTTTTGCCTGCATAAAAACTTCAGACTGAGTCCCAAAAGGGCAGGGAGTTTTTTTTTCAAAAGTCTGCTGTTGTCAAACTTGTGAGGATGTAATTGTACAACATGTGCTGACACATCCAGTCCTACAAGTGAGTGAGATATTACTGCTATTCTTTAGCGTAAGCAAGGAAATATACATGAGGGCTTAGTTACAAAGTTTACATACAGTATTCTCAGCAAGGAAGCTCCTCAGAAGTAATAAATAGTATGATCCCAAGCTATTACAGTGGCTTCCAATACTGGCATGATATTATGTTATCCATTTGTGATGGCAGTTTTGATCTCTCCACTGTTCCGTACGTGCAGATTTTGACTACCTTGCTTGCTTTTTTGGGTGAAAAATGCTTGGAGGGTTGAAACAGGCACGCTTCAGAATATTTTGTTTAAGATGAGGTTGGGAGTGGATAGAATACATAATATGATTCAACCAGCCCACCCTGCTGGTACAACAGCCAGTGTCAGCAGGATATGATTTAGATGAAATAAACATTGTCGTAACATCTCTCGAAGTATTATTATGTATCCAGAATGCTATTGGCTAAGGTGTCTGGATATGGACAACAAAATGTGGAATTGATATAGCAATGCGAAAATGATATTTTGCCTAAACTTAGCATACATTGATAGTAGACATAAAATAATTCAATACATTTTTCAATCACTGGGAAATCAGATCTATAAGATGCAGCTTCATTCTAGAAGCCCACGTGTTCACATATCATGTAGAATTATTTTTCCCCATAGGGAAGCACAGTCCTCTGAATAGCCCTTTTTGGAGACGCAATAGACAGTTACCTTCTGCTCCATGTGTCTTCCAAATAGAGAGAAAGCAAATGTGAGCCACTATTGTCTTACTTTTAATTCTGTCCATTTGAAGTCCACAAGAGGGGGCATGAACTCAGAACCTATGTTCAAGATCTGCTGCCAATAAAATAGTGGGCTAGCATCAGAAGCACAAGCAGAATATCCATCCAGTGAAAAGTTGGTCCAACCTCAAACTACAAATATACTCTTGTAGCTCAGAGGAAAGCACTGGGTGACTTCTAAGAAGCTACCTGTCCTTTCCTTCTTCTAATGGCCTTTTAATGCAGTCAGCCCCAAGAATAATGCATACAGGCAAAGCTGCAAACTGAAGGAATAGATTACAGGCCCAATTTTCCCTTAATATCTCTTCTTCCATGACACTCTGGTCCACTGTAAGAATATAAAAAATCTGCCTCACAGAGGTACCAATGGGCACCCCCAACTCAAGCAGCAGATTGCTTTCTGGTGAATAGGGAATGGAGCCTCCCAGGAAGGGGGATGAGGATGGACGCCCTCCAGAGATGAACAGACAAAGAAGAAGCAAACAATCCGTTCCCTTCCCCCCCGAAGAAATAAAACACCCCACAGAAAAAACAGAGCATAGTGGTACCGATCTACCTATTTAATTCGTTCATTTATCTGTATTTAGCTAAAGCAATACCACAGAAGGTTTATGTTGCCCATAATTTTTAAAAACACAATATGAAACCCTCCACCAAACCAACACACCATAGATCCCTGACATTTCTGCTGCCACAAATCAGCAAAACATACTGTGAATTAAATCAATCTCTCTCCACCTCTGACATTCACCCCAAAAGATCCTTAGCTTTCCCAAATTCCTGCTCTAACAGATAGGCTTTGCAATGTGCCTGGAAGATCAACGAGTCTGGACTATTTAAGACAAAGAGGGGGAACGAAACCTCTAAAGTTTGGAAACAACTGATCCAGACAGATCTCTGAGCATAGCACAAAACTTACTAACTGAAGGTACAAACTATATGAATTGCTTCACCCACCAATAAAATACAGCTACCTCTAGAGTGAAACAGGGTAAGTGTAACAGCAAACATCACTATACAGTACATCAGTTTAGGTCAAAAGGGAAAAATACCATATCTAACTGAAACAGCAGGAATTTAGGTAGCCAAAAATGCAATTACCTAAGTTGAAATCTGGCCACAGCACTGAGGTTAATGTTCTCTCTCTTGTGAAAAGTGCCATGTCATCTTTAATGATCACAGGAGGTCAGGACCTCTGTATTACATCTCATCTGAAAACTCCAACAGCACAGTATCTCCTAATACCATGCTGAGTATTGATTCTGAGAACTGGTGCAGAGGGAAGAGTGCCATGTACTGAATCACCAACACTGCTTCCTGAAGAACCTTCATTTTCCCTAGAGGTCTCCTATCTAAGTACAGATCTGATCAAACGCTGCTTAGCTTGTGAAATCTGATGAGATCACAGCCCAATGTAAAATGGTTGTAGAATGACACCTTGGTTTCACTAATGCAGAAGCAAATTAATTTTGTAGCACTGTGTTTTCTCTCTCGCTCTCACACACACACGATAAAAAAAAATCTTCATGCTTACCTGGCTATGGTACATATTTCTACTGAGACATTCCATATATTTAGAATGGGAAATATTGCAGAACTCCAGTAAACATAACATATTTAAGCAGCAAATGATTTTATGCTGTCTACTGTATCACACAGGCAGAATTAGATACAGATTATGCCCTTAGATAACTACTACCGAAATCAATCCAAGCCATGCAAATGAACCCACGAGCAGTTTGGCCCAACAAATATGACTTGTAGAGTGAGAGTCACCTCTCCAAGAATAGAATTTGTTTGCCCATATAAACAAAGCAAAAAATATGGATTGGGTGGCTAACCTGAGCCTCCACCAGCATCGCAACATCCGCACTATCTTTTTAACATGCTTACAGGAGCTGTAGTTGACCTGGCCTGGGAGGTTTGCTCCAAGCTGAAGTGTAGATATGCACTCTGGTAGTTGTCTTCCTCTGGTTGAGCTGCTGCCTTTTATCCCAGCTGTGGTTAATCAGGCAGTTAGTCACAGCTAGTCAGGTAAATGACCCATCTATTAACCCCTTCCTGGCTGCTACAGCGTGGGGTCTATACACCCCATCATATGGGAAAATACACTTTTTGGCCCAATCCTGTGACACTTAGTCCCATGAGTATGCCCACGGAAGCCAATGGGACTATGCTCAGTTAGTAAGGACCATTTGCATGAATGATCACTGCAAGATTAGGCTCCCTGAAATGAGTTAAACTTCTGAATTACAAAGTGGAAATTCAAGCAAGAAGTCAGGAAGACCTGACTGGCCCCTGCTTAGGAATGTGTCTCTGCAAAATTTGCTAATTTTCTCTTGCTCAGGAAATTATTATTTCTTTGCTAACAAGGAATCTGAGAGGAGAACCAAGAGGGATTTCCACTGTGCTAAGCCTTACTGGCAACCAGAAAAAAAAATACATAAACTCCTCAGAATTATAACTATGTTTAAGGAAAACAGCATCTCTGTCTGACAAGGCAGGTCTGATCAACTCATCAACAAGGACAATTTCAAAGCTGCCAAAACTAGTTTAGGAGTCTGCTAGAAAGTCAGGAGCAACCAGTGAAGGAAAATCACCAATGCATTACCATGTGGGTTCTGTGACTGAAACTCCAAGAGGGCAAAAGTATAAGGAGGTGGGGCACAATATTTAGGGACTAAAAAATGCAGGAGCAGGGGGAGAGAAGAAAAGGATCCATTAACGTAAAACTCATGGCAAAAGAAGACTGTATTTTTATAAAAGAAAAAACACATTTATGCTCTGAGTGTAGTATTTGTCTGAATCTAAACGATACAGGAAATGTTACACATCTCCTAAGGCAGGAGTCACTGATATCCTGCACCTTGTGTAGTCACTTCCACCATTCTGGCTTGGTAGCATTTTATACTCACTTTGCAACTAGTGTAAATGACTCCACAAGGTGCAGGGCAACAGTAAATAAGGCCCCTAGAGTTTATTCATTAATGGACCAATCCTTCAAACTTACTGTTGCACTAGTGCTTAGAATCACGTATATGGAAATTTCAAACCTGGAGTAAAGTTGATGGGTGAAATCCTGGCCCATTTAAGTCAATGGGAGTGTTGCCACTGACTTCAATGGGGCCAGGATTTTACCCAATTTTCTGATAAAATGACCCAAAAGAAATGTCACTGTCTTACACCAAATACTAACAATATTAATACTGTTATACTTGGGGCTGTACAAGACACAAAGTGAAGCCAGCCCCAGCCCCGAAGGTTGAGACTCTGGTCGACAAAAAGAGAGAAGCTTTGATACACTGAGAAAGCCACAGGGACAATTAGTTTAGAGAGCATGTTTTTAAGTTTGGTATGGATCATTTCTTGCAGGGGTGATAGAAGGCATTTCTTTTCAGCATTTTCAAAAATCCCCACAGAATCTTTCTGATATTTTATGAATATTGTTTTCAGTTGTAATATTCATTTTTCATTACACTAACATAATTCTTTTACTTTACAGTTGGATCCACAGCCTTAAATACACACAGTTGTGCATATTGATTAGAATTATTACACGCATTTCAAATGCTTGCTTCTCTCCAAAAGCTGTTTTACTAAACCTCCCATTTTTATCCAGCTAGAACTCCTTTGTGAATAGCCAGCCTAGACAGTTTTTCAAAAATGTCTCATGTCATATTGCACGTTACACAACTGAACATCTGAGAGCTACCTAAAAATATCTGAAAGCTACCAACCAAACACTCCAGTGGACAACCAGATTGCTCCTGAAATTTAGAAAGTCCGGAAATTCACTACCCCAACAACATTTTGCTGGTAGCTAAGGCATCTTTTCCTTCAGATGTGAACATCACTTTGAGTTACAATGCTGACATAGTAGTATTAATTTGTAATGTTACATTTTCTGATTAAAAACAACATGTACTATTAGACACCAATCCGCAAAGTGATGCATACAGGTGGATCCTAAAGCCCTCACAAACCCCACTGAATTCACTGGGGTTCTGCCTGGGTGCAACGTTCCATCTGCATGTATCTTTTTGCATGATGTTTATGCGGTGTTCACAAATATGATGGAAAGCCATAAAGTGCTAACAATTTATAAGGTAGATCATAACAGTTTATAGAAGCTGATACCCATAATGAATTTGAACAAAAGATTGGAAATTTGTGGGAGATTTTTAGCAGTTAAGTAATGATGAGGCTCAGTTGAATAGTGGAGATCCTTAGAGAATTCACCTTTAATCTTCATTTGTACTATATCAAGTATAAAATGCCATATGTTGTCAATTGATTACAGTTTTGACTTTGTCTGCAAATTGTTGGATGATATTGTTTTTTACTGGTTTCTAAATTAAATCCGAATTACATAAAAAAGATAGTGTAGGCAACAAACCATCTTAGATATGGGATGGCTTACATTTCCAAATACATCTTTTCCATCTCTAATTTCTAAGATCCTAAGTAAGTGCAACAAGACAATTCACATTAAATAGCATATGTATTAAGTATTGAATAGGGCCAGATTTGCCACCCTTTAAAAGTAACAATGATTACAATATAATTAAGTTCATCTTTCTCCATGGAGGTATTGTGCCAACAACTTTCACTGTTACATTACATTTTAGACAAGGATTTCAGAAAAAATGAGGTAGCTCTTCAAAAAGATTAAGTCAAAGGCAAGGAAATTAAAATATTTACACTCAATAAAGCGGAACCTGGAAATTAGCAGAACTAAGAAGACTAGGAAAAACAGATAGCCGAAGACATAAAAGAAATAACATTTCTATTATTGTGTCAGAAGGAGGAAACTTGCAAAGGAATAACTGCATCTGCTGGAGCACCATGGATTCAAGGGAGTAATTGAGGAAGATAAGGCCATTGAAGACAAACTAAATGATTTCTTTTCATCACTCTTTTCCACAGAGGACGTTGAGGAAATACCTACTACAGTTCTGTGCTCTTTCCTACTAAAAACAATGAGATTGTCAGACTGAGTTGATAATAAATGAGGCAGTCAAACACACTTAAAAAGCAACAGGTCACCAGAGGTGAAATCTTGGCCCCACTGATGTCAATAGGAGTTTTTCCAGGGACTTCAATACAGCCAGGATTTCATCCTAGGACTGACTGGTATAAATCCAGGAATTCCAAAGAAACAAACATGAAGGGACTGAGCTGGGTGTCATTGTGATCAGCCCAACGTGTAGTAGTGATCAAAACAACAAACAAAATGGTATGCTATTTAATGAATGGGATCGAAATAACATAAGACATTATACTAGTACATGAACAGCTTAGTGAAGAAGTGAATAAAAGGTCACGTTACAGAGGTATATAGATTAATTAATGGACTAGAGAAAGTAAATAGGATGTTCCTAGTTAATTTTTCCCATAATATAAGAACAAGCAGGCGTTTAATGAAATTCAATGCTACCCAATTTAAAACTATAACAGGAAACATTTATTATACAAACCCTAAAACTGGAATTAAGTATCACAATACCTTTGAGTCCAGAGGTTTAGTATGATCCCCAAAATAACTAGACATTAATGAGAATATCCACAGGTATAATAAACAGGACAAAAACTTTTTTGTTAGGAAAGGATATAGCTCCTAATACTCTGGGCCACAAGGTGGCTTCTTATTGGGGAGATTGGGAAGAAAGTTCTCATATGAGTAGGTTTTCATAATTGTCCATGACACTGTATTTTCTATCTTCCGGAGAAGCATCTAATATTGGTGAATGTCAGAAAGAATACAGCAGTGAACTAGGTAGACCACTGGTCTGCTGTGTTATGGCAAGTCCTCTGTTCCTGTACATAGTGTATAGAATGTATTATACACTGTGAAAAATAATACCATTTAGAATGAGAATGCATTCTCACTTATATTTATGTAATGGTAGAAGTAACATGGCAAGGTGCTTAAATACCCTCAGAACAATCCATTGATTGGTCACTGCGTAATGCTTGGAGGCATACAGGAAGGGCATCAGTGGCACATTTTTAGAGCATATCTGCTGGATGATGCACAGAGAAGCATTTGTTTTAATTTCTGAGTGAGACATTTTCTCATCTTCCTACAACCAGGGGAAGTGTAACAGCATCAGCTATTATGGAAGGATAAAATGTTTTGAGACAGAAATAGTTAAAGGAACTGCACCCTTCACAAAAAAATGTGGTGGAAAAAACCCAAGCCTTCTATCTCAGATTCAAGGGACAGCCCTCAAACCAGGACCTTAATAAACCAATGTTATAATGTTTAGTTTTCAGCCAATATTTTCAAAAGTGAACAGTGATTTTGAGAGTCACAGTTTTTGGTTGTTCGACTTGGGAGACACTTTTAAAGTGTCTGATTTTCAGAGGGTGGGAGCTCAGCATCAAATATTGGTCACTCCTTTACTTAGATCCCTTACACACTTATATATTAGTTTTAAAAAAAAGTTGTCAAGACAGACAGAAATTTGATTCCCTTTTTCAGTTCTTAATATTTCCACAAATAGACACCAATTTTTATGAAACTATTCACAATTTAAAATTGTTCTATGGAGGTTTTATGTTAAGATCTAAACCTAACATTTATTTGCATACTATTACTTGGAATAGTCACGATTTGTAATTTGCTGTTTGCACCCACTGGGCGGATAAGTCACATGGTGTTGTTTCAGTTCCATTATTTGATGATTTCCAAACCCACAGAAAGCTTTCAAGATGGCTGCACAAGCACTTCTGTTGCAGATACTCATGATGATTATTCATATTTGCACAAATATTTGCAACACTATCCCTTTTCCGAAAATTTTTGAGAATAAAGTTTTATTCAAATAAACCTTTGTGAAAAGTGAATAAGAAGGGGTCATGAATATCAGTAAAACAAATTCACTGTTTTTCTTCAAATGAATGTTGTGCCCAGCTCTAAACAGGTTAAATCGTATACAACCATTTAAATATTTGTTCTTCATATATAATTTTGCATGTTTGGATATTCAAAAAGGAAAATAATTTTGAAAACAAGTGCCACCAGATACTGCTCCACCCGCTGGCTTGATGAGAGGCACCACAAGTGGAAGAAGAATATCCTCAAAGTTCAAAGAAAAAAGACTGAATCTATTTTGGACCCTATATTATTTTGAATAACCATAAATAAAATTCAAGTTTACAACCATTAAATGCAACATAAGAAAGAGCTTTATCAATAGACATTTTTGTAACTTGAGATATACATCTTCAAAAATATAAGAAACCAGAACTTACTGTGGCTGTGCCGGAGACAGTTTGTGCATTTGTGTCAGCTGCACTCTGTTCAGTGTGTGTCTGAGCAGGAGGGTACATGTTTAACGTGTGCTCTGGAACTGTGGTCTGGCCTGTGTAGTCTGGAGCTGGATGGGGGTGTGGGGCTGTATATTCTGCCGGGATCCCATTCTGAGGTGGAGCGAACTGAGCTGAGGCATAAGGCTGCGCCATTGTGTCAGGAGGTGCTGTAGCTTCCTGATTACCCTGTAAAGTAAAGAAAAAAAAGGCAGAGTCAGAAAAAATAATTTAGAAAGTAAAGAGGATATTCTCCAAGATTTCTAAATAGATGTTTGTTTCCCCTGGAGAGTGTATCCCATCTGATTTAATTCCCTCCTCTGCCACACCCTATTACAATCCTGCCTTTACAGAAGCACGTGTAGTTTTCTATGTGGGCCTTTTTAAAATTTGATTGTTAACACCAGGTAAGAATACATGAACTGAAACCCCTAGTGTATATGCAGTCAAAGGAACAGATACTTTAGCTAAAACATTAAATGTTGCCAATATGTTTTTACTAAAACCAGCAGTTAAGAAGGAAAAGTTATAGTAAATAATTCCACTTATTCCAAAAGTTACAAAACACTGATGGCATTGAAAGAGGCTCGGTATATTTATCACATAGTGCATTCTTTCTCATGGTTTTCTAGATTTCTGAAAAGATGCAGCCAACCTAAAATCCAAATGAGAGTTTGAAAATAGATGATCCACTGTGCTCAGAGTTTTAAATATTTGTACTAAAATGCTGCTCTCTCAGATGTTCATCACTCTTTTAATGTGTAATCTATTAAGTAAACGTTCATCCTTTCAGCTGTAGAGCACAAATGCAACGTGATGATTAGATTCAAGCTTAGAATCACAAAATAAAAAATATGGGACTAGAAATACATCAGTTTAAAATCCATTTGAGAAAAAACATTAAAAATACTTTACCCTGTAATGTGTCAGAAAATTTAGATGCAAGAGCTTAAAATGCCTTATCATTTTGCTAGTAATAATTTAACATTTATGTATTAAAAGAAACCTTTAAAATTAAAAGACCAAATGGAAGCGTCTATAATTTGTATAGACAATTAGATCTAGTTTTAGCTTTGATATAATTCTACTGTGGCAAGCAGATGCCAAAAATGCTAACGTATCACAGGTATTTAACGTAAATGTCTGCAACATTTTCTGGCTAAATGGTCTGACCATAATGAATACATTATGACATTGAAAAAAATATCTTCTTACAAAACATGTTTGTGAATTTATTTAAGGTATGCCTAAATCATGATGCTACAGATAACAGTGTCAGGGGACACCAGTACCTCTGCAGTATCACCAGAGAAAGGAATTGGGGATGGCTATACATATTCCAAAGCCTCGTCTCAATTTCAGGGACAGAACCAAAAAGTGTTGTTCTGAGTCCAACTAAATGTTTTGTTTAACCCCAAACAATGCCCCCATCCTTTCTTTTTTTATTCCATCTTGGGGTGATTTCTTTTACTCTTTTGATTTAGTATTTTAAATTAGCTCAATTGCTAAATCAAACACCATTTCAAAACAAAAAGTTGAAATATTTGGTTTCAAAATTAACTTTCAACTTTTTTTGCTTTTGCTTTTAAAATTATGTTGCCTCAAAAAATGTATTTTCAGGCTAATTTACTACTCATCGAATAAATTTCACCCAGCTCCAAAAAAATGCCCACAGAACCTCTGTCAATGAGGTCCAAGGGGAAAAATTATTTCCTGATACCAAAAAAGTGATTGGTAAGGCCTGCAGCATCCTAAAACACCCAGCTCCTATGCTATAATTAAGAGGAGGGAAAGAGAACAGCTAACAGGTGCAAGAGGCATTTGAAAACCCTAGGAGAGTGTAAATAAGTGGAGGAGGGGGCACGCCAATTGATTAGCTCCAACCCGCCAGGTCCTGCCAAAGAGAAGACAAAGGGACCCGCGGAAGGGAGGGACCAGCCCCTGACTTGCCCAGCATGAGCTCTGCCCCGTCAAGACACTGTGATGTCTGGTCAAGATCATCCTCATTCCCCACTGAATGTGCAAAAGTAGGGAGGGAAGGGAGGATTATGAAATATTCAGCCACATTCCACCAAACACGCTCACGCACGTGCACATGCATTTTTTGTTTTCATTAATCCTTGCACCTGCTGGCTTCAGCAAAGGCCATGGCTAATACTGAAATACAGAGGTAATATTGTGGAATTTCACATCTAGGAAGATTTCCAACCAGTTTCAGCTAATTCAAATAAGCATCTAAATACAGAAGTGATTATTTGAACAGAACAGGAACTCAGAACCTTTGAGGATTCACTAACCTGTATATTACAACAGCCCTTGGTTACATATTACAGGAGAAAAAATGCATTTTTCCTAACTAAATGGCAATATGCTGTAGTGAATTAAGCATGGGACACTAGGAGTCTGAAACTCCTGAATGTGAATCCCATCTCTTCAACTAATTTACTGTGTGTCCTTGGGCAAATCATTTATACTTTCTGCCCCACTTTATCATCTTTAAAATGGAAACAACAACATTTACATTCTACACTGTGTTGTGAGATTACTTCATGATTGTACTGTGCTTTGAAAGTGTAAAATAATGGTATTATTAGTATTACAAGTACAAGCCAAGATGAAAAGTTAAGTATTTTTACACTAAAACTTGCAACAATTTAAGTTTAAAACCTGGAAAAATACCTTGTACATTTGATTTAGCAGGAATATATCTACTTATTCAGGTTTTTTTAAATAAAATTGAAAACTCATTTTTTTTATTTCTTTACCTAATACTCCCTAATTATTATGAAAAATATTGATTTTACATGGCCAAAATGCACACTAAAGAAAGTATGCACACTAAAACTGGGCAATGATTGGGTTCCTTCATGTGTCTTCACAGGTAATTAGCCATTAGTGTGAATATTTGTATTTGTTGAAAGTTCTGTGTTTAAACTGTAAACATCAAATACTTTAGGACAGACTTGAGTGATAGGAACCAGGGAGCATGGAAGCAGCAGCAAAAAAAATTTCTTCTATCTACTAAATTACTTTGACTGTATTGCTTTGAAGCACAGTAGCTGGTCATTCCTGGTCCGTAAGTTATTCCTTCATGTCAGTTGTTAGACATGGCATTACAGTCAGCAGATATTAAAAAAAGAACAATAATGGCAACAAAGGGACCAACAGCTCATGTTCAGATGCTTTTGATCTACTAAAGGTTTTTATACTACCTTGTGTTCTAAAACAGATGTTGCTGAGACCCCCACTGTTTCTCATTAACACTGACAGCAGTTCCATGAGACCCTAATTAATATCTGTACCATTCACACTTAGTGCTAATTACAGCTAATATTTAATTAAGAGCACTGAGCTTTTATATGATTTCTTACCAGTACCTTCAAACATTTCACTTCAGTACTGCCATAAAATGGCATACATACAATGAAACGTCAGGCACCTTAACACTGTTGAGAGTCTTCTAGCTCAGTCATTAGATTTGCTAAACTGAGGTTTTGATTCCCTTATTAAAGTGGCACCAGGAAAAAGTAAGGAAATAGTGAAGGGTCAGCATATAAATAAATAACCCCTATGTATTCAGGGAGAAGTGGAAACTTGGCATGCCAGGTATCAGCCCAGGTGTTATTCTTTCATTGAACTTATTTTTGTTTTAATTAAAAATATATATAGTTGTCCACTGTAAGATAAAAAAATTATATGTGTGGGTGTGTATGTACATATACACATACTGTTGTAAGCCAGGAATTTATTATTATAAAGATCATGATAATAATGCTGAGATGTTCTGATTTTAAAAGCAGCTACTGCACATGCCACAAGTGCAGGTTTTTTAGTTTTAAAATTTAGTCTAAATAATCTCTACATTTTGGATCCATAATGAGCATATGCATATTCAAAGCACATAACATTACCATAATGCATTAGCATGTCCCATATGATTAAACATATTCTATAATATTAAGATATGTAACATACGAATTGGTTACTGTTTAAGACGTGAATTCATATTAAGTTTAACACAGTGGAAGCTAACAGATCCCTACTTATACTGTTGTGAAATGTGAATGACAAATCTTGACTACACAAAACTGATCTAAATTTGAATGGGTCTTTGTGAACCTCAAGTTATCCTCTACCCCACGGCATTTTAACTGGGTATTTTAAAATGACATTTTAATGAGAGTATTGAAAACAAAATGAAACTGAAAAATGGAATCTACTAAGTTATTTTAAAGGTATGAAATGTTCCTTAAAGTGACAGGAAACTCCATTCTTAATTTAGACCATGAACTTAGGCACTGGAGCAGCCTCAAAACAGTGGGTGACAGTACACAGGCAATGTGGAACTCTAACTAGGCACAAGAGGGTAGACCGAAGTTATAGTTTCAGACTTAACTCTGAATCTCTTTACTTTTATATAAGTTTAAATGACCCCTTAATGTTCATTTTTGTGTGTGGTTTAATAAAGTAGTAGTTGGCAGCTGAAAGAAGAACAAAGGAAGGCAGACAGTCAGGCTCTGCTAAATGTTTTGGCCTGAAATCTAATGAAAACCACATTTCAGCTCCAAAATATGCTTTACGTGGCAGTGTATAAAATCCAGTTTATTGCTTTCTGCTTAAATGCTGAGCTATACCAGAACAAAAAAGTGCCTTAGTATGATATAGGCAAGTGAAGGCTTTCTAAAATCCCATAGATTATTATACTTAAAACAGAAAAGATCAGAATTTTAAAACATTCCTATTGAGTATCTCAAATCTCCACATTCTTTTTCAGCACTATCTCTTCTGCTCTGAAAGGCTTTTATAATTAAAAAATGCATGAAAAGTGTCAAAACATAATAAAGCAAGCTTGTCATGTTTATACACAAAAGACAGAGCAAAGAAAATATTACTTATGCCGTGTTCCTTTTTAAACACACATTCACAACATAAAACTGTATTTATTCACTAAAAACCTTTAAGGTTGCCCACATTTTAAAGTCTAACTAACGGTTTACTGTTTGTTTTATTCTATTTTAGTTTTATTGTGTTCTGTTTCTTTGGCAAGAGATATTTCACATTCAGAGAAAGCCTCTCATACTGTAGTTAAATGAGCCAAACTGCATCATATCCTCAGGGCATGGAAACAAAGAAGAAAAATGCAAAATTACTCTGTAAACCTGCTGGTTATAAGAACGGCTCAGTTAGACATATCAAGCACAGCAGACACACATAATCACTGCTGTAGCTCGCCTGGCAGAATGACTTAAGCAACAAAATATGTATTAGAGGAGGCTTGCATGCAGTGGTACAGTTGAATAAAAGAAATGCCCTTGCTTGACTAAAATCAGAGTTTCAAGTGAAAATAAAGTGAAAATACCTGCTGTACCATCCTGCTCTCTTTATCCTCCATAAACTTAGCAGCTGCTCTAGTCCCAGGCCATGCAGCATCTGCCCAAAGCAAGCATCAATTATGGATGAGGGCGTGTGAGCTATGTAATGTGTGTATGAGTGTGGATGATAGGGGTGTTGAAGGAGGGGGAGCTAATGCAAGCCTTACTGACCTCCCACTCAACATCTGACTGCTCCCAAAACCTAATCCAGATGGGACTCTTTCAGTTTGCTAGGCCTCGCCCCATCAATCACAGCAGGCCACTCCTCTGTCTCCTGCTACTAGTTATAGAGTGCACCACTGAGCAGATGATTACACACAGAAGAAGAAAAAACACAGCTTGGCTACATTAATAGCTGTTTAAAAAACATTAGAAATGCTACTTTGTAAGTTGCCGTAAGCTGAACATTTTCATTTTTAAAATAAGATGATTGTATTCTAAGTTATGGAAAACCCTAAAACTCCTAAACCTGGTTTTTTGACAACTGCAGTTTACAGGAGAGAGAGAGAGAGAGAGTTTAATCTTTCCTACAATTTGAAAAGTTAACAACAATAAAATTTGTGTTTTAAAGTTGCTTAATACTCGTAGCAAACTTAGGCAATAAAAAAATTGTCTATTTTACATTAAATTTACTTTACCCTTTCTTTATAATTGAAATTGTTTTGCCATCTTTATTTTGTGAAATCCCTCTTGCCCACCAAGGGAAATATTTCAGAAATGCTTCCAAGCTTTACTTTTGTGCAGCAGCTTAAGCAAGCTAATGCTTCACTATTAAAGGAACTTGTCTAGATACTCTAGAGGTAGTCTCAGAAATGATTAAATTTCTAATTAAAATCACATAACAGAGAAGAAGGCTAAGACAACACAAAAAGCCCCAAAGAATTCAACTTTACTGCCAATCTGTCATGGGCTGTCACTGGATTCAAGAAGTTAGAGGCAGGACTGAAATACAACAGGTGAGTTTTTATTTACAAATGTCCCAAATTCCCAGAAAAAAAATCTGGATAAACCGTATTAACTGTATCGTTAAACTTACATTCCAACTCAAATACACTGGGTTTCTTTAACAATGCAGGATAATTCTTATAGATTTGCTGCTAGCACTTCCTAGTTAAGGATAATAAAAACAGCTGCTTCAGGTTTTTCCACAGGGAATCAGACATCCAGCCTCATTGGACGAATTGACTAACTCTGCAAGCTTTCTCTCTTTTCTTAATAATCTGACTGTGCTACTTGACTTGGACCATTTGACTTCTCAACCAAATTCAGACACAGAAAATTCTGTAACTTCCTCCCGTTCTTGGAAAGGTAACTGCAAAGCCAGTTCTGCCTCATATTTCACTTAAAAACAAACTCTTTCCCAAGTAAGGGTGTTCCCAAAAGGAAAGAATGAAAGGGTAAAAAGAACAGTTTTTCTTGGACAGAATCAGAAAGAGAGAGAGAGAGAGAGAAAAGAAAAGAGCAGGGGGTAGCTCAGGGATTTGTATTATTTCCTTGGGTGATGGTAGGATCTCTTTTCTCCACCAAACAACCTCATGCACAAGAGACAAATATGTTCCCAGTGTCCTCTTCATATGCACCATATTGCACCCTGATAAAAGCCTGAATCCCAGCTACCAATATATGTCCAATTAGTAAATGAATTAGTGCCACTGCTCAGGACCATTTTATTAGCACAACCACCTTTTTTGTGTGTACTGGGTATGGCCATATGGCAATGGTCAACAGCAAACAGGGATTATTTTTCCAGGACGCAGTACCAGAGATTCAGTTGTTCTCTCCCTTGAGTGGCACCTTTATGTTACTGGTGATTTTGTATGTTTTTCTTTTAGATATGCTTTTCAGCTAAAAAGTATGGTATGTACCTCTCTCCAATTTGGCTATGTTAAACTCCATGACTCACCTCAACGTTAAGGGTGCTTGGGAAATCAGAGTGGAATAGAAATCTGAAGCATTATATAATCTCTGAAAGTATATTTCATATACCCACCATGATGATGGTATCTCTTCAGTTCTTTCTTTTGCTTTGTTAAGTGATCATCTGTCCATGGACACATGATACAAATAAAGCTCATCAAGTGAATTCTCTTTTCAAGTGATTTAGTAACCGAGCAATAAATGTAAACATATGGGACCAGATCCCACAATGCTTCACTGGCACAAAGTGGCTGTGAAGTTGCCCTATATAGGAAGGCCAAAGAGTCCCTGGGTGTGGGGAGGGAGGGGCCATGTTCACAGAGTGTTGTGCTCTGGTGATTCCTAGCTGGCATAACCGCCCTTAGGGGCTATGCCAAACTAGCTCCGTTAGGGCAGTCCTGTGACTATTCTGAAGTTGTGCTGGCAGCCAAATCAGTCCCTGGCGGCACAATAAAATCAGGGGAGTACAACGGGTTTGTTGGCTACTTTTGCACCCTTTCCACCTCTCAGGTTTTGTATCAGAGCAAGTCCAGACCAGAGTAGTGGGTCCGCTGTATCTAGCTCCAGTCTTGCAACTCAGCTTATGTCTCCTTTTAACTTCTTCTGTTGGAAGGGCAAACCTCAGACTAGTGCTGCTGTACATTTTAGGTTTTAAACAGTACATTAATGTGGCATTTTTACGACTTGGCATTTTAGGGACAACAAAGACTTTGCTTCTACAGATAGTGGCTTCCTCTCTCACTCACCTACTACAAGAATTTTTTTTTTTTAAACTTTTAAGCACAAATTTGGTGCATTTCAAAGCTGAAATTTTATCAATGTATTACTTTCAAACATACATTTTTTGGGGGAAAAGCTGCAAAGAAGTGCAGCATGTTCTGCTCTGCACTAATTCTGTCAGTGCTACATATCTCTGACATGGAATATCAGACATAAACACTCTCTTGCCTAGTGCAATGGGCTATTCCCTAAGAAACCTTTCAGGGAAATAAATAATTGTTTTCCAAAACAGAAAGAGTTTCTAAAAGCAATTTAAAGGGGAAAAGGGGACTAATAAAGAATTACAGTACAGAAGGATTTCTCAAAGGAATTTTCTCTTATATGATTGTCATAATTTATACATTAGCCTTCTGTAGCCTTCCATCCAAAAGATCTCAATGTTTACAAACAGTAAATTAACCATCACAAAAGCCCCATGAAGTAAAGACTGTTGCAAAGCCAGGAAGATAACCCAGATCTCTTGACCCTCAGTCATGGGGGGGCTTTTTAACCCACAAAACTACACTTCCACTTAACCATTATAGTGGTAGTTTCACCTCACTAAACAGACCCTCCCAAACTGTCTTTTTGATATATTTTGATATGTGGATAAAAAGGAATATTGGTGTTTACAAGTTTGAGATAATTGATTTAAAGAAGAGAACTAAAAGAAGAGGCTGGACATTTTTTGCACAAAAGAAAACAGAGCCTATCATGTAAAAATTCATATCTGTACTGAGGTAAAGTTAAGGTAAATATGGGAAACATACATGCTTAATACTGACCTTATTCCGAATGTAAGTTCATTATATAGAACAGTACAAACACAAAATAAAGCAGATATTAGCAAAACCGCTTTGTCCCTATTCCTGCATCTTAGACCTCATTTACATAGTGAGGATCATGTTCCTTGGTCATAGCAGGGAATGAGCATGACAGGAGCTCTAGACTTACAACTACTCAGCATAAAAGGCTTCACATAGCACTTGGTGCGATTCACATCTGCATGCAGCCTCCATTCACAGATATG
This sequence comes from Emys orbicularis, assembly GCF_028017835.1. Taxonomy (NCBI): domain Eukaryota; kingdom Metazoa; phylum Chordata; order Testudines; family Emydidae; genus Emys; species Emys orbicularis. The sequence goes on from NC_088692.1 coordinate 28,137,808, forward strand.
CTAAAGCACAGTGCACAGGGACCATGCAGTATCCATCCAGATCAAATGCGTGCTCTTGGCTAACATCACTTAGCTAAAGCAACCAGAATTTGTGCGTGAAACAAAACAAAGTGGGTTTTAAGTGGGAAGAATTTACCCTCTTTTCCGCAAGAAAAAAAAAATCATGCAGTTGCCACTCATGGTGGTAAAGGACCAATGGTTTGATCTAAGCACTGCATAATCTTGCTCAGAAAAGATTGGTCAGTGCCCTTCTCTCCTAACTTGTACAACCGCTGGCACTCTAATTTAATGGCCCTGTTAAAACATGCCAGGTTGTCCGACGGTTTTACGTGTGCAAGAGGAATTTTCAAGATCTGACCTACTTTTACTGCATAATCAGAGAACTACAATCCACAATGTAAATAATTTTAGTAAGCTTTATGTAACAGAAGTTACTTAATTTTTTGTCTTTAGCCCCTCTGGGTTTGTTTCCGTTGAGAGTAGAATTCCCACTGAAGTCAATGGCTTGAGCGGGGCTCAGGAGTAAACCCCTGAAATCAGGAAAAGATGCAAATGGTTCATCTGGGTAATTCATTTCTATAGCCACAATAATTGCCAGATATGTGGCGTCAACAAAGCAGAGTACCTTCAAAGTTAACTCACAATTTCCCATGATCTTTCAAGGTTCACATTATTTTTCATACCACATACAATTATTTTGCCCAGCAAGATCAGAATGGCAAGAAAAGGGACTAGCTACTCTATGAAGCCCACTTTCGGCCCTCAAGGAACTTCTCTCAATTATTTGAAATGGATTTGGCAGGCTACTTTAACACACTAAATAGCGATTGCTTTTTTGCTTTTATCTACAATCACAGAGTCAAGAAACTGGCATCCTCTACACTGCATATGAGTCCACAGCTGTTCTATAAACTGAGAGCTGTAATGTGAACAGTGACATGTCTTACTCAATTATCTGCCACATTTACTCACTATATTTCTATAGGTGTAGAAAGGACACTTCATTGACCATAGTTACTCCACATAAAGAACTAGGATTTAGTTTTAATTCTCCTCTAATTTCCATCACATCTGTAAACCAACAGTTAACTGCATGTAAACTTTCTAGTTATGTCTGTATTCTGTTGCACTAAAGTTTCACACCTCCTGTACATTGCTATACTGAAAACGAGACACACATCTTAGAGTTGAATCACAGTAGATATAATACACTTTTGCTCATTTTATTCCTACACATGAGGTCTAAGACCCCAGTTATGCAAAGATTTACATATGTGCGTTATACAATGGGAGTAGTCCCGCTAAAGTCAAACATGACTACTTAAGGTGAAGCATGTGGATAGGTCTTTGGAGGATTATGGCCTAACTGAGTCTCTGGGATGGCATGTCTAACTCATTCACCTTACCGTTCAAGGATTGACATGTGCAATATTTACAAAGGATCCAGGGCAGAGGGGAGAGACTAATTGGGTAAATACAAATCAAATCCAGTTATAAATGTATGTATCCAGATTTGACAGACTTGTCATGAAAGTAAAGAAGGAAATGTTATTTACTCCTTCTCATAACACAAGAACTAGGGGTCACCAGATGAAATTAATAGGCAGCAGGTTTAAAACAAACAAGAGGAAATATTTTTGCACACAACATACAGTCAGCCTATGGACTTCCTTGCCAGGGGATGTTGTGAAGGCCAAGACTAAAGCAGGGTTCAAAAAAGAATTAGACAAGTTCATGGAGGATAGGTCCATCAATGGCTATTAGCCAAGATGGACAGGCATGGTGTCCCTAGCCTCTGTTTTCCAGAAGCTGGGAATGGGCAACAGGGGATGGATCAGTTGATGATTACCTGTTCTGTTCATTACCTTTGGGGCACTTGGCATTGGCCACTGTCGGAAGACAGCATACTGAACTAGATGGACCTTTGGTCTAACTCAGTATGGCCACTCTTATGTAGGTTATTCACTAACAAATACTTGCAATACAGTTGAAATAATAAGTTTTAAATTCTGTTCCAGGTAGACCCTAGCATCTCAATTACAATTTTCCCCTAAAACAACTTACTGGATGGCTCAGGGGATTGTGAGGACAATACTAATTTATTGTTTTTACCTGCAGCTCTGTCAATTCAAAAAGGCTGAGATTAACAGTTAAGATGTTCCCAATTCACAGTTGTTAACTGGCCAACATTAGATTAAATGAATGTTTTCTTATAGACAAATTTCATTGCATCACAAAATACATCATCATAATCGCCAACTTTGTTAGCAGTATCAACGCAGAGGCCAATGAATGAACATAGATACTTATGGGTAGTTTACTCAGGCTGTTCTTGTTCTGTAGACACAGTATTTTAAATTTTTGCCAATCTGTTACTTTTCACGTACACAAAATTCTCTTAGTTAAAAATACCCAAGGAATATGGGTGTTGCCAGTTTCACAGATGGGCAACAAAAATGATGAGAAGCATGGTAAGACTTCTGTATGAGAAGAGAGTGAAAAGATTGCACCTGCTTAAATTAGAGATGAGATGAATAAGGGAAGATATGATAGAGAGACACACAACTATGAACAGAAAGTAAATTGGACACTGCTAGTTAACCTCTCTCATAATACCAAAGGAAGGGGGCATTTGCTTAAATTTAAAAATGATAAAAGGAAATACTATTTTACACAACGCATAATGAACCTGTAAAACTCACTGACACAAGACAGCATTCAGGCCAAGAGTTTCGTAGATTTTTAAAAAAGTTTATACATTTAAATGCATTATTTGAACATCTGCAGTTACAACAGAAAGAATAAATTATAGATGCAGATCATATAAAAACCTATATTTAAAGAATGTTAGGGTTACAAAATAAAGCACTTTCAAGTTAGGATATTCAAAAAGTAATGCTGCCCAGGCAACCTTAATTCAGGTCTTGGAGGGTTCGTCTACACAGGGATAAAAGCCCCACAATCAGCTGACTCAGGCTCATGGGTTTCGGGCTGTGGAGCTAAAAATTTCTGTGTAGACCAGAGGTTCTCAAACTGGGTAGCGCGCCCCCCTCGGGGGTATTCTGTGGGGTATGAGAAGCTTTAGGGGGGAAAAACTTACTGCGCACATTCAGAGCTGGGCGGCCAGAGAGCAGCAGCTGCTGGCCAAGCACCCAGAGGTGAAGAGTGCATAAACTACTACAGACACAAAGATGGGGGGAGTGATCAAATAAGTTTGAGAACCACTGTGTAGACGTTTGGGCTTGGGCTGCAGCCTGAGCTCTGGGACCCTGTGATGGGGTATCTGCCCCAAACTGGACTAGAAAGGGTTAACCTCAGATGGGAGCAGTGGAGGTGAGTCCTTCATGTGGCCCAGACAGACTCTGTGAGGCACAGTCAATAGGAGAGAGGCTGCAAGGAGCAGCCAATCAGGGCCCAGCAAGCTCACATAAAAGTTGCTCCAGGGCAAAGCTGAGAGCAGTTGCTACTGGGAGCCCAAGGGATAAGGACTGTGTCCCTGGCAGGCTGAAAGAAAGCTAGCACCACAGACAGGTCACTGCATTTGCACAGACAGCTCAGTTGCTGGCAGGGACCAGGGGAGCAAGCGAGAACTCCTGGCAGTCTGCAGAGATTGGGCAACTGAGTGCCCTGAGGCTCATAGAGGATGCTGCGGTTCCTGCCACTGTGAGAGGGGCTGCAGGCAGATGCAGAGATGGAGTGATTGTGTGCAAGTCGTGTATAGGGGGTGTTGGCCTTGAGCTAATCCCCAGAGCAACCAAAAGGAGGCACCAGTCCAGCAGTGAGTAATGAGCCCCGTGACAGACCCTGCACTCTCGCAGAGTACCAGCATCAGGCTCCAGCCTGAGTTCAAATGTCTACACAGCAGTTTTTCAGCCCAGGAGCCTGAAATCTGCAAGACAGAGTGAGCTGACCTGGGCCAGCCATGGGATTTTTATCCCCAAGTAGACATGCCGTGTGTGTCTAGATTAAGATATATGATCCCATACTATTTTTTCCATACGACAGACAGTCTTCATGGAAAAGCTAGTTCTTTGGTATTTCTTTTTATCTTCATCATTCAGTATGTGGCCAAAGTGATTATTTACCACTCTTCATCCACACCCTGCTTTTAAGGAATAAGTTCATGGAGGTTAGAAAAAAAAGTCTCATACGGGCAGGTTATTGCATAATTGTCCACTAGGGTAGGTTCTTACAAGTAAGGCACCTTTCTCCTCTCTTTCCCATTATCAATATTGCCATTTGAATATAGCATTTTCTAACACCTTAATCACTTAGAACCAAACCCTGGCCACATTTAAATCAAAGATAAAACTCCCACTGATTTCAATGAGCCTGTTAAATATCACTTTCTAATAACACTAGGGATCTGCTGATGTAGGTAGAGTAAGGTTTATTCAGCTCTCTTGCTTTTGTCCAAAGTCAATTTACGACCTGTTATTCTTACCAATAATTTTTTTTAAATAGCCTTTGTCTGCAATAATACAGCATGTTTTAAAAAATAAATTAAAACAGAGAGCCTTGCGCCCAGATTTGCAAGGGTGTTTAGGCATTGCTCTATTCACCAATGCAAGGTCTAAAGCCCAGATTTTGAAAGTTATTTAGGCACCTAAAGAAGTCAAAGATAGGCATCTTATGAGGTTTTCAAAAGTAGCTAGGCCCCCACTGGGAGTTAAGCACTTAAAATCTGGCCCTTAGTGTCTTTTTGTTGACAGTTCTTAATATGGACTGATTTAGTTAATGGATATATGGCTTCGTATGTGATGAATTAATAATCCCAGCTATCTCTTGAACAATTTCTGTTTTAATAATTATTTCAAATAAAAAAAAGGAAAGAAAAAATCTTGTGGCTCTGCTAACCACGTTAGAAGCCAGAGTGCAAAAAAGAAAAGGAAACCTGAATATTTTGTATTTTGATGATTAGTGCGCGCATGCGCAAGCGCACACACACACACACACAGGCCCTGTTCTGGCGTGAGCCTAACTTTAAGCATGAGTTTCCCAATTAAACTTAATTGAGTTTAGTAGGGATTATTTACATACTTACAGTTAGAAATGAGACCAAGGTATTGCTGGATTGTGGCCATGGTACCTGAATGGGTCCGGCTGCAGGATAAAGTCATATATTCTCCTGACCAACACAGGGATTTTATAAGCCATGTTGGCCGTTTTAGTTTTGGTATTACTATTGCAATTAATACAGGACTTTGAAATGTAATTCAGACTGAAAGCAGTTTTATTTAGTTTCATTGTAAGCTAACAAAAAAATGTAATTTTAAAAAACCTTTAAAAAAAACCCACCAGAATTAAATTAAAAATAATTGTCAATGGTGCACAAGTATCATCTCCAAAAACCTGATTCCAAACCATTATTTTGGATACAAATGTAAATAAGCACAGTAGCTTCAGCAAACTGCCTAGCAGACATTAGAGAGATGAGCTGGGTCAGGTAATACCTTTTACTGGATTAACTTCTGTTGGTGAAAGAGACAAGTTTTTGAGCTACACAAAAGCTTTTCTGTCCCGAAGTTGAGTTCTGTATAGTTTGAAAACTTGTCTCTCACCAACAGGAGTTGGTTCAATAAAAGATATTACCTCACCCACCTTATCTCTCTAATATTCCGGGACCAACATGGTTACAACACTACAAAAAAACCAGAGTCTACTTTACAAAACCTCCACCAAATTTACCACATTTCAATGCAATTATCTCAGGACATTCTGCTCAAGGGTAACTCGAGATTAGGTCAGTGAGTGTTGCATGTCAGGAATTAAGGGCAATACTAAGGCTATAAGGGCCAACTGGCATAGCATCTCTATGTTTCTTGCCTCTCTCTAGCCAGAGTAATCCCTCAGTAACAAACCCTGATTTACTCTCAAAAAGAAACAATGGCAAAAGATTGTGTTTTTTTCTCAGCCTTCACGTCACTTAACCTATGCTGGATCATTTTGGAGAGTCAGCAGCGCAAAGAACCACAAAAACAAAGAATCCCTACACAGTTCACTCATGATGTAGGTGAGAAAGGTTCAGGCTTAAGTGGAGCCAGTGGGGCAGATCTACTTGTAATCCCATCTGTTCGGAAATAAAACCAGACATGCAGCCCTCTAGACATTAAGAAGATAAATGAGCAAACTCTGCTGGTGTGATTTTTCACCATACCACACTTTGTTGGGTCCCCTTCAGTCTTAATGAATATGAATAATACTTGGTATAAAATGAAGACATGCCAATCTCTCTGTCCATATAAGAATGCTATTCAGAGACTGTCAATCCTTTAGATTGCAGGTTGCAATCTGATGATGAATTTTTTTAAAGGATGTATAATTAAAATGGAATTCACTGTGGCTGGTAACCTCCATGAACATCTACTACTATGTTATTGTTCATAGAGAAGATCACACACAGCACTCTCATTGTGAATGACCTACTATTTCCTAAGTGAATTGTTTGTATACTGTGTTGTAATGGAGAGTACACGGTAATTAACACATTACCTAAGCAATTAAATCTCTTAGTTTTGGCATCGCATGCAGATAAAAATCTGTGATCTAATAAATATAAGGGAGAGAACCTTTTAAAAATGGGGATATTGATCATTTCTAGTAAGCATCTTCCCTCAAAGGATGTTTGAATTACCGCTAATGTAGATTTCACTGGCACCCACACAAGCGTCTTCATTTTCATATCTAAAAATAGCTATAGCTCAACTTCTGTATAGCAGTTGCACTTAAAAAGCTTTTATTGGTCTGTTTAATATTGCCAGTTCTACTGGTATTAGCCATTTTAAGTACACAGAATAACTCTCAAATCAGTAAAGTAATCTTTCAAAATGGAAGAAACTTTTTAAAATGTGACCCCCACATGTTGACCAAGTATACTGGCGCTCTTGTGAATTCAAGGTTTATCCACAATAACATTACCTATTGATTGCAAAGTACAAAGAGTCAGGATTATGACTTGAATAGAGTTTTGATTAAAACTAGTCTGCAGTTATTCCTATAGAATCCAACATGATTTTGTAATATCAGTAATTGAATCATTCTAATTTTTTCCCCCTGCTGAAATTGGCCTGAAAAACTAGAAATACTGAATCCTGTAATGGGTTGGGCTGGCTTCACTTTTATACTGTGTGTGAACTCAAATCATTCAACATCCATCTCTCTTTTTTATTTAATTAATTTTAGTTTTCCAATACTTTTGTTGCCTGTGATTGAACATAGATGACCTGATTTGAGATGACCACATTGTACAGCACTGCTTTCTTGTTTGTACTGGCAAGAGCAGCATTCATTTTTTGGCACTGTGCTGAAATTATGGAACATCATGTCTGATGCTATTTACTTTCTAAGATTAAAATGACTATCAAAATATCATTGGGCACAGGGAACAGAGAGATTGGCTTCCTGCCTCAGCTACACTTTGTTATATTTGTTTACCACTGTGATCATTTGTGTACTTCAATTAATGTTTATGTTAAGATGATTTTATAGCATTTATGAATAACTATTTGTTTCAACAATGTTTGCCGTTAACAAAATAAACCGCAACACTAAACTGAAGGGCAACTTTGCTCACTGCTTTTGCTGAGGCGACAGGCACACAAACTTACTGATCCAATGCTGCTTTTAAATACAGGGTTTCTACACACTGTCAAAACATCATGAAGGACTCCAAATACATAAGAATCAATTTAAAGAGTGAATCTCTTGTTATAAGGAAGTGAAGAGAAACTCTTGAATTGTTTCAGTGTAACTGAAAAGTCTTTTACTCTACTATACTGCTTGGTGAGTTCCACTGTGCTTATCTCCTACAAATGCGGCTATTATTACAGATAGCAGCATAGTGTGGTAGATAGGGCATAGTAATGGGAGTCAGGGGACCTGGGTCCTTTTTTCACCTCTGCCAGAGATGTGTTTTTGTGACCTTTGGAAAGTCATTTTACCACTCTGTGCCTTAGTTTCCTCATCTGTAAAATAGTGATAATGATACATCTGCAGTTCTTTTTACAGATTGAAAGTGTAAAGAGCTGCATTCAAGGGAATTATTTCTTCCGCCACTTCCTCTCTAGAGCTACTGCTTTAGGACTTACACACTCTTCATGAAGTCAAAAACTCACAAAGCACAATTACTATAGCAAACTGTTATGTAAATGAGGAGCTCAAATGGTAAAGGTGCTTGACAAAGGTAACATACACACTGCTGCTTTGAGAAATATGTGAGTTTAAAACAAAATGAATCATGGGACTATGCACAAGAAATTGCACCCATCTTATTTCTAACTCTCATGTTCTTAAAAATGCATCTGTAAAATTACTGCTCAAACCCATTTCATGTGGCATTTAATACATAGCACAGAGGAAGATTTTATTTGGAAGGAAGTATATTCAGAATATTGTTTTAAATGTACAACTGTGTAATAAACACTGCCACTAATTTCCAATTGTATTAACTTAGCCTCAAATACTGTACTTAATTTTTTTACCTCATGTACACATTCTTTTTTGTTTCCAAAACAAGATAAGACTGAGAAAAAAAATTCAAACACACACAGTTTCTTAAAACTAAACATTCTTTACAACATCAAAATCCAAACCTTAGTTTTTACGTGTTGATAGTCTATATTCACTTATTTTGAGAAGGCAGAGTAGTAGTTTTTAAAAACTTGCTCTAAAACTTGTGAAATCAACTGTCTAGTATTTAAACTGGAACAGTTACACTTCAAATGAAATAAACTATCTGAAAATAATTTTAAATAGTTCAGTATTCGCTAAGTGTGCAGCTAATCAGATAGAGAACATTGCAATTGCTTTAGTATTCAGGCAGCTTCTAGTTGCTAAAGAAATTCAGATTAGATACGGCTATATAAAATTGATTGCTGGTAGGTATTCAATCAGAAAAAGTGGTTCTTTAAAATATTACAATCACATGTTACGGTACATCACTCGTGTCAAGTTAAATTTAATCATATCAGCATACTTAAAGAAAAATCCTGAATACCTGCTCATATCCCCATGCCAGGAGGGACTACACGAGACTTTATGAAGTCTTTCCCTTTTAGTTAATATTTTGATGTCTGTATAGAACAATTCTGATATGCAATATATCCCACAACTAATCTATTGCATTATCTTTTTTAATGTATGCTTGGCATAACTGACCTCATAGAGCAGAATGTACACTGTCAATTACTTCTGTTCTTCTAAAGACTGCTCCAGTAAGGGATGAAATGGAACAATTCCCTTGAAGTAGAAAATAGGCATAATCTAGGTGCTGCTAATTTGCTTGGAGGAAAAGCAAAGTCATCCCCTTGCCCCTTGTTAAACCACCTACAAAAAGAACAGTAATTTATGCTTGCTAATGCCCAGAGTCTCAATTTGCCTTGAAAGACTTAGGCCTGGTCTACACTACACGGTTAGAGTGAAGTAAGTTGCCTTGCGTTGACCTAGTTGTGGCAGTGTCTTCAGTTAAATTTGGGTCTCGCTGACATAAGTGCCTTTCTACACCGATTTAGTAACACTACCTCCGTGAGCAGCATAGAGTCATGGTGGATGTAATTAGGTAGACACTGCATTGCTTACATTGACTGATACTGGCTTTCAGGAGCCATCCCACAATTCCCCACACTGACAACACAATCAATAGAAGCTCTCCTCGTGAGGGTGTGCACCACTGACACAAGGAGCCAAGTATGCTTACACAAGCAATTTAATAACTGTGGTGGCTGTATACCGACATAAGTTAGGTCGACATAATTTTTAGTGTAGACATAGCCGTAGGTGTGTGAAGAGGATGTGCTGTATGTTATTTGCTGGAACAGACAAGAGATTTGTGAAGTGTGATACAGAAATCGGTGTGTTCTACTGTAATAAACTCACTTATTTCTGTACAGGGGAAGAGGGCTTGGGCAGAACAATAAAAATTCACACTAATTCCTTTGCTACAATTTACAGCAAATGAGTCAAAGGTACATACTGTGGAGATGGCTAAAAAATGCTCACAATTCCTGCAATTGCAATGAAGATTTCTGTAGAATTCTATGGACTCCTCACACCCTCCTTGTAGGATTATGAAGGAAAAGATGGACTGTCATGCTCATTATACAAGAGACCAACTTCAGGCAGGGAATAACTTGACTTCAATCCCCAAAACTCATGTTTTCACAGTCTCTACAGCAGAGGTTCTCAAACTGGGGGTCACAAGGTTATTACATGGGGGGTCGTGAGCTGTCAGCCTCCACCCCCAAACCCCGCTTTGCCTCCAGCATTTATAATAGTATTAAATACAAAAAAGTGTTTTAATTTATAAGGGGGGAGGTTTGCTGTGTGAAAGGGGTCACCAATACAAAAGTTTGAGAAACACTGCTCTACAGGCATCACCCCCAACACCCCTTGTAGCCGCTATAACTGAAGTCAAGATGGGGTAGAGACATAGATGTGTGTTAGATATCCACTTTAAAGGAGTCTTAACCTACTTAAGAATCATTTTGTCTTAAATAGATGTAAACTCTGTATGGACTGAAAAGCCACAGCCCCCAAACCTGAAGCAAATACTCACCAGCAACCACACAACAAAAACACTAACCCAGGAACCTATCCTTGCAACAAAGCCCGTTGCCAACTCTGTCCACATATCTATTCAGGGGATACCATCATAGGACCTAATCACATTAGCCACACTATCAGAGGCTCGTTCACCTGCACATCTACCAATGTGATATATGCCATCATGTGCCAGCAATGCCCCTCTGCCATGTACATTGGCCAAACCGGACAGTCTCTACGTAAAAGAATAAATGGACACAAATCAGACGTCAAGAATTATAACATTCAAAAACCAGTTGGAGAATAGTTCAATCTCCCTGGCCGCTCGATTACAGACCTAAAAGTCGCAATATTACAACAAAAAAACTTCAAAAACAGACTCCAACGAGAGACTGCTGAATTGGAATTAATTTGCCAAAATGGACACCATTAAATTAGGCTTGAACAAAGACTGGGAGTGGATGGGCCATTACAAAAAGTAAAACTATTTCCCCATGCTTATTTCCCTCTCTCCCCCCCAGTTCCTCATATCTCCTTGTCAATTGCTGGAAATGGGCCATTTTCATTACCACTACAGTTTTTTTTCTCTCCTGCTGATAAAAGCTCACCTTAACTGATCACTCTCCTTATAGTGTGTATAGTAACACCCATTGTTTCATGTTCTCTGATATATATATATCTTCCTACTGTATTTTCCACTACATGCGTCCAATGAAGTAGGCTGTAGCCCATGAAAGCTTATGCTCAAATAAATTTGTTAGTCTCTAAGGCTAGGTCTACACTACGGGGGGGGAGGGGGAGGGTATCGACCTAAGATACGCAACTTCAGCTACGCGAATAGCGTCGCTGAAGTTGCGTATTTTAGGCCGACTTACCTGGCTGTGAGGACGGCGGCGAGTCGACCGCTGCCGCTCCCCCGTCGACTCCGCTTCCGCCTCTCGCTACAGTGGAGTTCCGGAGTCTATGGCAGAGCGATCGATTTATCGCGTCTACACTAGACGCGATAAATCAATCCCCAATAGATGGATCGCTACCCGCGGATTCGGCGGGTAGTGAAGACATGCCCTAAGGTGCCACAAGTACTCCTGTTCTTTTTGCGGATACAGACTAACACGGCTGCTAATCTGAGAAGTATCCAGGATATGGCCTAAGTCTAAAAGGGTGAAGTTTGACTAATGTGCTCATCTGTAGTTATCGCTTGAAATCAATCTTATTATTCTGCAGACCCCTTCATTGGCTCCCTAATCCTCACACTCATCACCTGCCTTCATCTCGCCTCTCATTTTATCCTATCCCCACCTCTAGCTCTCCGGGCACTCTTCCATATCCTCCCTCCTAATTGCTCCCTTTGTCTCCTCCTCCTCCACTCAACTTCACAGGCCTAATTCTCCACTGCTTAACACACTGTATAGTCATTATACCTGTGTCAAGTGAGTGTGAAGTGGATGTAGAATGCAAACAAATTGGAGTGGTAGCATTTTACACCCATTATGAACAGGCATAAATGACTGCAAAAGATACAAGGCCATAGAGAACCAGGACCTATGTCTTCTTTGGTCACAAATAACCTAGAAACTTTGATTCAAAAGTGTTCAGTCTATTTTTGCCTCTCCTTTTTCATGTTCCAAAGGTCCTCTTTTAAATTCCACTTTAACTCCTAAAGGTCAGCTACTTAGCTGGTATAACTACTGTTATTGCTGCATTGAAGACAATCTGGCTCTGTTGCTCTTGTAAAGCTTTCCTATGTCCATCAATGAATGGTGTTTCTTTATCTTTTGCACTGTTCTCATGCATCAGATCTGTCTGAGTTACTATTATTATAATTTATTTGTATTACCACAGCACCTAAGAGCCCTACTCATGAACCAGGACTCCACTTTACTAGGCACTGTACAAACACAGAAGAAGACAGTCCCTGTGTCAAAGAGTTTAGGTTGCAAATTATTCTGGGCAGGAACCTCGGGTTGCTACAACCAGTTTAATTGAGAGTGAGCAGCCTTTATGTTGTGAGCCATTTTAGTCCCTGGAGGGCCCAGGGTCAGAGGACTGGACATATAGCTTAGAGCTTGGCACAGTTGAGGAAACAACCTCTTCTGAACAAACATAACAACAACAATAACAGTTTGCTTTTGTTTTAGTTGGTTTGGTTTAATTTCCTGTGGATGATTTAAGATTTTGGCAATAAGGATTACTGTCATTTTTCAATGCTACTACTAGTATTTGTCCACTGCCTGCAATTTTGGAAAGCAATAAATATAAATAAAACAAAGGAGAAGAAAGTTTTGCATGAAGGAAATCTGAGAAGGTTAACTGGGGTCCTCAAATAAAAGTCAACAATTATTAGTGTCTCCAATTAACAATGAAAATAGATATCCGAAACCAGTTTTTTGGTGTAATACAGGGATCGGCAACGTTTGACACGCAGCTCGCCAGGATAAGCACCCTGGCGGGCTGGGCCAGTTTATTTACCTGCTGATGCGGCAGGTTCGGCCGATCGTGGCCCCCACTGGCCGCAGTTCGCCGTCCTGGGCCAATGGGGGTGGCGGGAAGCCGCAGCCAGCACATCCCTCGCCCGCGCCACTTCTCGCCGCCCCCATTGGCCTGGGACGGCGAACCGCGGCCAGTGGGGGCCGCAATCAGCCGAACCTGCCGCGTCAGCAGGTAAATAAACTGGCCCGGCCCGCCAGGGTGCTTACCCTGGCGAGCCGTGTGCCAAACGTTGCCGACCCCTGGTGTAATATATACAAATGTTTTGTGTCTTATTAAGAAGAAAATTCAAGTGCATCTTCTGAAACTAGCCATGGCAAATTGGTTTAAATTTGTCGTTTTCTAATTTAAAAATTACCACCTGAAATATTCAAGGTACTATCTTAACTTCATTTTGGTTACACAGATTGAAAACTCAGCTGAATGACCAGATTTAGGGTCTACCTCACACTTTGGAAGCAAATACATTTAAAACATTGACACATCACTGATACAACAAAGAATACTGCATCAATATAGTGTATCCAACAGAGTAGATACAATATTATTAATACATGCTGAAAAAGAGGCTTAGCCTTGACTGCTCTATGCTCAGGACTGAGAGTGAGGATTTTAATCCTGGTTCTGAAACTCTCTCTGTGTTTTGGGGCAATTAAATAAATCTCTCTGCCTCAAGTTCCCAGGTCTGTAAATGGCATGATAATGCACACCTAACTACCAGAGATGATTAGGATATGCCTGGTTTAAATGAAATGAGTGTCCACAGAACCTCTTCAATCAGTTTAAGTTAAACCAGTGCACTCTCTTATTTTATAACACTTTTATTTCTCTAATCTGGATCAAAGATTTGTAAATAATCTGTATTATCCTTCCATATAAGAATGTATTTGTTTTCTGTCTGAATTAGCTGTGGCTCATCTATACTGGACTTCACATGCCATAATTTTGATATAAATATATAGTTATACAGTATGGCAGACTAATTAGCAATGTATTGTCCATAAACAATTAGCTGGTAATTGGGGGCGTAATGGTCAGTATTACAGTCCACTACAGATAACCATATTTATAGTACAAGGTGTTTCAAATAACTTTTGAAATGTAATAACAGAAAAAAGCATGATTAATACACTCTTAACCAACTCATTTGCAGCTATATTAGCTAAAAATGCATCACTAACTATTCAGTTACATACTAATTCCTATCTGGAAATAAGAATTCACGTAGAAAGTAGATTTTACATAGGCTGGCAGCAATATAAAGATTTGCTTCCATAAATATGCAAATATTTGGAACAGAGGGAGAATATTTATGGCTGTGTAAACATGCCTAGCATAAGTTTTTGGCACGGTGCATTTGCATTATATCATATCCATTCAGGGGTCTATTCTCCAATTGATGTGCAGGTGGTTTACGTGGTTAACTCTCATTAAAATTAATTCCTGCACATCAGTAGCACAAGATATATCAAAGTCCATAAATAATTATCTTGGACGAATATCTTTTTCCACTGCATAAGACAAAAGACCTCATTATTTCTCAGTGAATTAAATTCTGAGAGCTCTTCTCTGACATGGAGGACTGCCATGCTACGTAACTTGAAAAAGTCCCCAGTGATCATGGAAGCACAGAAGTAATGGCAGATTTTTCAAGGCAGGTCTGAAGCACATATATGGAAGCCTAACAGCAGAAGAGAACACCAAGTATAGAGTTCTAAGATTTTACCCACAGAACAGCTTCACTATATTCAGAGATTCAATATATTCAACTGTGTACATCTCACTTCCAAATGTCAAAAGCACTGAAAGAATTTGGGACATAAGTGGTGGCTTGGGTGGACTCAGACAGGGCTGAATTGAATTCTTTAAGAGGTAATTACTATACTGTGAAGACACCTATCTCAATGGATTGCCTCTTTTTGTTTCATGTATCTATTCATGTGTCTTACAGAAACGTTTACATCTCAAACTCTAATTAGGGTTGCCAACTTTCTACTCCCACAAAACCAAACACCCCTGCCTCACCTCTCCTCTGAGGTCCCACCCATGCCCCGCCCACTGCTCACTCCATCCCCCCTCCCTCTGTTGCTCACTCTCCCCACTCTCGCTTGCTCATTTTCACCAGGCTGGCTCAGGGGGCTGGTGTGCGGCAGGGGGTGAGGGCTCCAACTGGGGGTGGGGCCAGAAATTAGGAGTTCAGAGTGCAGGAGGGTACTCCAGGCTGGGAATGAGGAGTTCAAAGGGCAGGAGGGGGATCAGGGCTGGGGCAGGGGCTTGGGGCGCAGGGGGAGTGAGGGCTCCAGCTGGGGGTGTAGGCTCTGGGGTGGGGCTGGGATGAGGGGTTGCGAGCACAGGAGAAAGCAGGGGGAGAGACAGTTAAGAGAAATAGGCTGTCCCAGTTAACAGAGGTTTGGGGTGAATGGAAAAGGGAGGTCTGCTTAGGGTCTCTTCCAAGGGTTAGGACTCCGTTTGGTAATATAGACATGCATATATAGACTATAGACTATTTGTTGTTTTAAAATCCTTTTTCTCTAATGTTTTCCTTTGTTCTTACTGTTAAGATTAAATTGTACCTTGGTTTAAGAAGGCTGCCTAGTCATCGGTTCTCCCAAAGGCATGAACCACGAAATCTGAATGCAGGGCTGTGTAAACACAGTCAATACACAGGGTGCTGTAGCTCAGGGTCTGGTCTAAGAGGGGGAAAACCATGTGATTCCACACTAGGAGAGGTAAAGGTACAAAGCCAGACACCTGAGAGGCATGAGAGACCACAAAAGGGACCTTCCTATGTTTCTAGGGAGAAAAGAAATATTGATTTCAAAACAGAAGTCAAACTCTGGATGGCAGTGGGGAAAAAAAGTTAATGGTGAAAGGATTTCTTACCAGCTTCGTTTTGCTCAACATGAACAGCCAGCAAAAATGTACAGCTTTCTAAAGGATGGGTGGGCAAAGCAAGAAGATGGTGACATTGCTATTTTGGATTGAGATGATTTGGGGCATGCTGTTAACATATAGTAATCTAGATTCACTTCTGGTACTGGATCTGTCCTGAAAATTGAAGTGGAAAACCTAGGGTATGTCTACACTACCGCGGTAGTTCGACGGCTGGCAATCGAAGTTCCGGGTTCGATTTATCGCGTCTGGTGTGGACGCGATAAATCGAACCAGGAAGCGCTCGCCGTCGACTGCGGTACTCCAGCTAGACGAGAGGAGTACCGCGGAGTCGACGGGGGAGCCTGCCTGCCGCGTGTGGACCGCGTCTGAACCGCGGTAAGTTCGAAGTAAGGTATGTCGAATTCAGCTACGTTATTCACGTAGCTGAATTTGCGTACCTTACTTCGACTTGGGGGGTAAGTGTAGACCAAGCCCTAGACTAGCATAACGGTTTTGGACCACTTACAGTAGAGATATCTAAGTTTTGAAGGGCAGCTTCAATAATGGTTCAATATGTCATTGTGCTACTTCATGACAGCTTCAGAAGGTTGCACAGTCCCCCTACAAACCACTTGGTCCAAAACCGGAAACTGCTGCATGATTACAGAAGTTTCAAGTCACAGCTAGACAGTGTGTCATTCTTTTAGGTAATGAGGAAAGCATCTGTCTTTAAGGAGGAGGAGAAGCCAATCTGAAAGTCCCTGCCAATTTATTTTGGCTCCAGGAATCAGAGAAAGCTCTGCAGCCTTCCATTATAGGAAGCCTGCAGCCTTACCACATGGCATGAATATTCTAAAACAATAATTGGGATATGAATAAAAAAAGGAGGTGGAATAAAGAGAGAGGGTGGTAAAAAAAGCTTATCTTCAACATAAAAGTAGGCAAAGGTGTTAAGATCACTAACTTTCAAGTGAGGAGACATACCACCCACTACAAACTAGTTACTTAATAGGTTGTTTCTGCTCAACAGCTAAGAGAGCTCTTCACCCTGCTTCCATCCCATTACCACATTAGCCTGTATTAACAGTGAGCTCTCATCTGGTAATACATAGCACCTCTGCCTGTGGGTATTAACACATGATGCAAATGAAGATGTAAAGAGGAATCAGCTCATCAATCACAATCACAGAGGGACACTGAGCAAGGCAAAAGGATTAGCACTTCAGGCCCACTCAGGTCTCTTTCCTATCAGCACTCTACTTTAATTAAACACCACCTCAAGTGCTTTGTTACCACTGAAAAGCTCAGTGTTGAAGGCTAGCTTTCTGTAATCTAAGTGCTGAAGTTAATTAGAAAAGAGTAAGAGAAAAATGTACATTAAAATTGGTGGGATTCCCCTAACAGAAGTGATCTATACCCCTGTAATAAAGATTTGCCTTTCTGTGGATTTAGAACAACATGTTAAATAGCCTTTATTAAGCGCCAACCTTTTACTTTGAACCATGGGCATATCATTGTTTTTTTCTTAAGCAAGCCTACATTTAAATAAGTAGGCTTCCGAGCCATTGTTCGAATTTCACACATTCTAAACCAAAGGGTGTTTGACAAACCCTTTTTCCCCCTTCTCAAACATTATATCCTTTTTCTTTTTTTTTAACTTAACATATTGGATGCTTGTCTTCCTATTTCCACAGACGAACACAAAAGCAGGTCGTTAGACTATGCTACGCAATGCTCATTACAAGGCTATTAAAAAGAAAATGTTTTTAAAACAAACAAACAAAAATCTTAACTCAATACTACAAAACACCTCTAAGATCCTAACTCAAACAAAAATGCACTGGTCGCCTTAGAAACCAACAAACAAAACTGCAGACACATTTACAGCAATTTAAACCAAAATAATGTGTTTAAAAATAAGTTTTCTCCTTCACTTGCCTGCCACGTGACCTGACTTCAGGCTTTTGTGGTTCCTCTGCAGAAGCCGATGATATCACTAACACCTGAAACAGAGCAGCACAGCTAGCTGCATTGCCATCAAGAGAAGCCAGGGACACATGGAACCTTGGATTTAACTGATAAAGTAACTGCTTTTCTAATTTTAAGTCTTGAAATGGAAATATATATGTCATACTCTAGTCAACATACATATTCTGTTGGGCTGAAATTCACCTCTATGCAGATGGCCTGCTCAAGGCCTATGCACCACTGATATCTCACTTAGCTAACTGGGGTCAGTCTAGTGGTGCACACTTCTGCATAGGGATGAATTTCTACCACTATGATTTGGGATCTTCCCCATCTCAACAATACCTTCACCTTTAATGATAAAGACTAGTAGTAGGTTTTAAAATCAAATCTATTATGTTATCCACTGATTGGCATTACAATTTATCCAGCTAACACTATAGGCAGTGTATATACCAGCAAAAGGCCCAAAATATTTTTTTTTTGTAAAAACAGCCATTTGTACAACTGTTACCATATCTTTTTAATTTCAGTGGGAACAACTGTTTTGGAACAAATGGTTATTTTCTTGCAGTATATGAAACCCAAGCATTGCAGCATTAAGAATCCACGAAACTGAACTTCAGTGATTTTCATTGATTTATGTTATTAGCGAGTGATTTTCATTGATTTATGTTATTAGCGACTACATGGAGTAAAGTAAAAGAACACAGTATAAGTAAGTAAAATGATACTGCTTTAAAAACATATTATTTGGGTTTAAATTGTAAATGTCTCTGAAGAGGAATTTTTAAAGGCTCTCAGTATATTTCTGTTTATGAGTTAGGATAGTAGACTTATTTTGTAGTATTGATTTCATTTGTTTTTTTTTAAACACATGATTTTTGATAGTGACTTTTTACATATGAAAGCACTATCATGATGCAAGTAGATATTTGATTTTACGTTCATATAGCATCTTGTATCTCAAAAGATTCCCAACCTCTATATAAACATTCCTCTCATCGTGTAGATGCATATATGAGCTGCCTCAGGTCCTAATTAAATAGTCATTCCTGGAGTGGAACACAGCAAACATTTAAAAGTGCACAGTAACACTAAACAAGAATTTATTCAAGATGGGGTGGGGGAACTACCACAAAATCCACCTGACATTGCATTAAGAATTTAGGCAGTAAAGAATGTAATGTGGTTAGCATATTAGCCTCTCAACTCTTGCCAAAAAAACAGTGCCATCAGATTGTAAAATATGAGCACAAACAGTCAAAACCTCAGTTTTACATGTGCTGCAAGACAACACCTCTAGCAATAGAGTCTCATTCCCCTGCCCCAACACTATGCGAGGGTATTGTTTTAGCAGAGATTCAGGGAGGAGACTTCTAATTACTAAGGGCCTCATCCTGCAAATACTTACACATGTGAGTGACAAATATGAATAAAATTTTGTGTATATGCGTTTCCAGAACTAGGCCTTAAATCACCAGCATCATAACCTACTGCACACTGGGTTTTCTTTTGGGTGGCAAGCAGGAGCAGCGACCCACTCCAATACAACTACACCTGACGTTGCTTAGCTTGTGAAATCTGCTGAGATCACAGCCTCTGGTGATACAGCTGCAGCATACATCATGCTGTGTGTTTGAGAAGGGTGCCAAGTATAATTTAATTTCATTATGTGTGTTAAGGCTTCCCCTAGCCCCTTTTATTACATTTTTGTAACAAACTCAACAACACACTATTATACAGAATACATGTTAAGTGAGAGGCTTCATTGATCAGATTTCCCTTTTGGAATTCCAGTTTGTAAATTATATGTTTTATTTTAACAAATTATCTCTACAAAAACCTTGGCAATACATTTAAAAATATAATCCATACAAAAATATAAACGATCATCCAAAATTAAAATAATCAGTCTAGTCAAATGGATGTTCGTCAATATAATGAACCAATCAAGCAAAAAGACAAAAACCACAATTACAAATGTAATTGTAAATGTAAACACCTCTCCCAATGTAGAACAGACCCTTGTACATGGATGAAATTAAGTCCTACTGAAGTCAATAGGACTACTCGTGCTTGGAGTTATGTATGTGCTTAAGTACCTTGTTGAATATGGGCCATATAACTGTTCCATTAGTATTATATTGTAAACCTACATACATGATTAATTTCAAACTTTGTATTTTTCCAAAAACACTGAAGACTTTTTTTTTTAAAGGGAGAGGAACTTAAATAGTCTTTGGGCCCAACCTTACACAACTCAGTTAAATGTTAGTTTGTCATCGATTTTAATAAGAGCAAGATCTGTACCTTAGTGAACTAATGCAATTTATTCTCCATCTCTGCTTGCAATTAGTTGAATGTCTAACATGCCCTGTAACTTTTATTACTGTGGTAAAAGTTTACCATTTTATTCTTCATTTTTAACACTAAGCTTATATAACACAAATACACTTTTTAAAGTGCCCCTGCGTTATCCACAGTTGGTGGGCAGGATTTTTCTTTCTATGGAATAATTTTTATGGCTCCATTTGTTAAAAGAAAAAGAAAAAAGCTTCTTAGGTAGGCACTTCATGCTTTCTGTGCAGAACATTCACTGTATGTGGGAGTGCCTTATTTGCATATTGGCATGTGGGTAGGATTTGGACAAGCATATTGAAGTACATGACAATCAAAAATAGAGATCTGGAAAATCTCTTATAGCTCCAAAAAGTTTGGTGCCCAAGTTTCACTAACTCAGGTACACATTTTAATGGGGAACTTATGCACCAAATTCTAGACCTTATTCATAAAGTAAAAAAGTTTTGAGCTCTTTAGTTTCTATGGGGTAGCAGGGTAAACCCAGAATAATCTAATTTGTTATTCCATCCAGGGTCTGGCACAGCAAAATCAATAAGCACTGGAATTTTGATCAATGTCAAGAGTTTGCATGTGATTTTTCTATCTACTGACATGAAGAACAAGTTATAGCTAATCTCAGTCACCAGTGTACTGTCAATTTAATAACAGATCCTTCTTTTGATGTGATTTGACTGTCATTAGTGCTCCAAACATAGTGAATTGTTTTGCTAATACTACCAGAGAAGAGAAAACTGAAGATGTGAAATGAGACTACCTGGGGCAATTTCTAAGGTATGGTATAGGTCTTCATTCTGCTACCAGCAACTCATTAGTTAACCCAAGTTAAGAACAAACCCTTTTTTGCATTGTACACATATCCTTTGATAGGAGCCACCTTCGCTTGCTGGATGAGCAATACATGAACTCAGTGCAAACTGTGCTGAGATCCCAGATTATGTCAGCAGCCAATTTGCAAATCTACTCTGCGCTGTTCAAATTGCCCCATTCAGCCACAGTTGTAACTAAGTATCTAGCAAGGTGCTACTGTGGCCCTCATTTGGGCATCCCTGCTCTAAACAGGCTCTAATATTAGTTTCTTTTCCTGTAGAAACTTCTTTCTAATCTGCCTTACATTCTCTACAAAGTAATAAATAAAGAATAGGAGAGCAGAAGAGTGAGTCCTCTAGCCACTTATCTGGAAATTTTTCTGCTTAGTTTCAGCACTTTTGCCAGGTCTGCATCTCCCATGAACCGCAGCAAGAAATACAATGACAGAATTACACTAGAGCAATGTACAATTGAGATGTGACCATTTGTTCCCCCCAAAATTCATTCTAAATCCCATCATCTCTGACATATCTCATTTCACTCCCCTCTCCTTTATCCTGCTGCCAACAGTGGGGGATTCAAGTAACATTCAGCTTGTGCCACTTTTCTCTGAGATAGAATATAAATGACTAAAGATTTTTTTCTCTTTTTATGTAATAAGCAGGGACATCTTTTGCTATGGGAAAGGGTCACTCACCTCCCCCCGACTTTTCATAGGTCTATATGCTTCATTACATCTTCCACGCTCCACCTCACAGGATATAATATAATCACACACAATGTTCTATATATTGACACAACTTTGCCTCCCTCCCCCAAATTTTTCAGATACGACGCCCCTGAAAATAATAAAAATTTTCACATATCAAAACGGTCTGATAAATGACAATGTTAGCATGTATTTTTGGCAGCCCACGAAAGCTTATGCTCTAATAAATTTGTTAGTCTCTAAGGTACCACAAGTACTCCTGTTCTTTTTGCGGATACAGACTAACACGGCTGCTACTCTGAAACCTTTTACTAGTACTGTCTTCCTGGGTATAGCTCAAGGTTTCGCTGATTACCATTATTATATATTGAATTGCTCTCATATCTATAAATGTCCACTTGTATAATAATCAGAAAGAAAGAACAATTATTGTAGTTTAGTGTGACAAAGAGTCTGGACCTCTGTCCATAATACATAGTTAATGAAAAGAGCAACAACAACAAATACAGCTTAGAAAAGCTTAACCAGAGCCATGATCAAAATTAGGGCTCATCCACACAGAAAAATGTTACCAGTTATACCAGTACAATTATGTTGGTATAATTAAACCAATATAATTATATGGGTATAAACCCCATGTGGACACTCTTATTCTAATATAAGATTGGCCTCCTTATCCTGGAATAAGCGTGTTCACCAGTGGGGGGGAAGCGGTTTATACTTTCGCTTATATAGGTATAACGTCCTGATTGTATCTAAGGGCTTGTCTACACAGGGAAGGTCAAAGCACAATTGGAGTTGCAGCTAGCAAGGGATCTGAAGGGTAACAAGAAGAGTTTCTACAGGTAAGTCAGCAACAAGAAGAAGGTCAAGGGAAGTGTGGGACCCTTACTGAATGGGGGAAGCAACCTAGTGACAGATGATATGTAAAAAGCTGAAGTACTCAGTGCTTTTATTTTTTGCCTCGGTCTTCACGGACAAGGTCAGCTACCAGACTGCTACACTGGGCAGCACAGTATGAGGAGGAGGTGAGCAGACTTCAGTGGTGAAAGAAAAGGTTAAGGACTATTTAGAAAAGCTGGACATGCACAAGTCCATGGGGCCAGATCTAATGCATCCAAGGGTGCTGAGGGAGTTGGCTGATTGCGGAGCCATTGGCCATTATCTTTGAAAATTTGTGGTGATCGGGGGAGGTCCAGGATGATTGGAAAAAGGCAAATATAGTGCCCATCTTTAAAAAAGGGAAGAAGGAGAATCCGGTGAACTACAAACCGGTCAGCCTCACCTCAGTCCCTGGAAAAATCATGGAGCAGGTCTTCAAAGAATCCATTTTGAAGCACTCAGAGGAGAGGAAGGTGATCAGGAACAGTCAACATGGATTCACCAAGAGCAAGTCATGTCTGACAAACCTGATTGCCTTCTATGATGAGATAACTGGTTCTGTGGATATGGGGAAAGTGGTGGACATAATCTATCTTGACTTTAGCAAAACTTTTGATATGGTCTCCCACAGTATTCTTGCCAGCAAGTTAAAAAAGTATGGATTGGATGAATGGACTATAAGGTGGATAGAAAGCTGGCTGGATCATCGGGCTCAACAGGTAGTGATCAATGGCTCTGTCATAACTATAAAGGGAAGGGTAACAGCTCTCCTGTGTACAGTACTAAAATCCCTCCTGGTCAGAGACTCCAAAATCCTTTTATCTGTAAAGGGTTAAGAAGCTCGGGTAACCTGGCTGACACCTGACCCAAAGGACCAATAAGGGGACAAGATACTTTCAAATCTTGGGGGGGGAAAGGCTCTTGTGTGTGCTCTTTGTTTTAAGGGGTTGTTCGCTCTTGGGACTGAGAGGGACCAGACATCAATCCAGGTTCTCCCCATCTTTCTAAACAAGTCTCTCTTATTTCAAAATTGTAAGTAAAAGCCAGTCAAGGCGTCTTAGATTTACTTTGTTTTCTCAACTTGCAAATGTACCTTTTACTAGAGTGTTTATCTTTGTTTGCTATACTTTGAACCTAAGACAGAGGGGGGTCCTCTGAGCTCTTTAAGTTTGATTACCCTGTAAAGTTATTTTCCATACTGATTTTACAGAGATGATTTTTACCTTTTTCTTTAATTAAAAGCCTTCTTTTTAAGAACCTGATTGATTTCTCCTTGTTTTAAGATCCAAGGGGGGTTTGGATCTGTATTCACCAGGAGTTGGTAAAAGGAAGGAGGGGGGAAGGGTCAATTTCTCCTTGTTTAAGATCCAAGGAGTTTGGATCTGTATTCACCAGGGAATTGGTGAGAGGTTTTCTAAAAGCTTCCCAGGGTAGGGAATGGTGGCAGCGGACCAGAACTAAGCTGGTAGTTAAGCTTAGAAGTCCTCATGCAGGCCCCTACATTTGTACCCTAAAGTTCAAAGTGGGGATACAGCCTTGACAGGCTCAATGTCTAGCTGGCAGCCGTTATCAAGAAGAGTGCCCCAGGTGTTGGTCCTGGGGCCGGTTTTGTTCAATATCTTCATTAATGATCTGGATGATGGGATGGATTGCACCCTCAGCAAGTTCGCGGATGACACTAAGCTGGGGGGAGAGGTAGCTATGCTGGAGGCTAGGGATAGGGTCCAGAATGACCTAGACAAATTGGAGGATTGGGCTAAATGAAATCTGATGAGGTAGGACAAGTGCAAAGTCCTGCACTTAGGATGGAAGAATCCCATGCACTGCTATAGGCTGGGGACCGACTGGCTAAGTGGCAGTTCTGCAGAAAAGGACCTGGGGATTACAGTGGACGAGAAGCTGGATATGAATCAACAGTGTGCCCTTGTTGCCAAGTTGGCTAATGACATATTGGGCTGCATTAATAGGAGTGCTGCCAGCAGATCAAAGGAAGTGATTATTCCCCTCTATTCGGCACTGGGTGAGGCCACATCTGGAGTATTGTGTCCAGTTTTGGGGTCCCCACTACAGAAAGGATGTGGAGAGGCTGAGGGAACTGGGCTTATTTAGTCTGCAGAAGAGAAGAGGGAGAGGGAGATTTGATAGCAGCTTTCAACTACCTGAAGGGGGGTTCCAAAGAGGATGGAGCTAGGCTGTTCTCAGTGATGGCAGATGATAGAACAAGGAGCAATGGTCTCAAGTTACAGTGTGGGAGGTCTAGGTTGGATATTTGGAAAAACTATTTCACAAGGAGGGTGGTGAAGCACTGGAATGGGTTACCTAGGGAGGTGGTGTAATCACCATCCTTAGAGGTTTTTAAGGCCTGGCTTCACAAGCCCTGGCTGGGATGATTTATTTGGGGTTGGTCCTGCTTTGAACAGGGGGTTGGACTAGATGGCCTCCTAAGGTCTCTTCCAACCCTAATCTTCTATGATTCTATTATAAGAATTCTTCCATCAACCTACTTCTTCCATCAACTTTTTGGGGAGGTGGATTACCTATGCTGTTGAGAGAACCCCTCCTATTGGCACAGGTGTGCTACAGTAGTGTTTTAAGTGTAGGCAAGCCCTAACTGTTGTTGTATTCTAACGGAAAGAAAAGGACAAGATTAATTCTGACTCTTTCAAATGATTTAATACATTTCAGATTGCAGGCACCATTTGTGTCTGAGAGAGGAACCATTTTATGCACAGCCATACAGTGGATTTTACCTCATTATCAAGCCCCTGGTGCTGTCAAGTTCCCTGAAACGCTACTGACCAGTCCAGTGATTAAAAAAGGGTGCCCAATTCAGGATGGGGGAAGGGGCGCATGCAAGAGGGGAATACATCATGATTTATTTGAAAATTGATTTAAAGCCAACTACAAAACAATAAATAAAACAAAATAAACATCAAATAAAACCCAAGCACCAGACACGAAAACAAAAACAAAAAATACTGCCTGTTTGGCCTTAAATCTATAGCAGCAGCACATAAAATAAAAGGTGAGTCTATAAAAGGCAGCACATTTGTCTGCTGCACTTTCTTGTAAAACCTCAACATCTGTGAATTTCATAACAGATTTAACAACTTGACTGCAATGTATCAGCTAAATCAAGTCTAGTTGCCTTATTATGCAAATACAATATTAAAGTCTCTGTTCCTTTAATGCTAGTGTACTCAAAACCTGGCACATCAAACAGATTGCAAAACTTCCCTCACTCAATGTATAAGTGGGGAAAGTCACAAGTTATGAAGGGGAATTCCTTACTGCTACTGGTTCTGAGACGAAGTTTATTAGCTCATTATAAAGCATTTTGCAAGAATTTGGCTTTTTTTTGTTCAGCAGATTAAGGTTCTGCCTTAAAAATATTTGCCATAAGAGTACAAAACTGAATCCAGTCATAAGTACCCCTCCAGGTGACCACTCTATATATGATTCCAACGCCAATGCACAGACTGTGCAGAGTGCATGAGCCTTCTAAATTAGTCCTGTTGCCGTCAATGTGAAGCATTACTGCATTTCGGCCTAGTGGCAATTTTTGTATCTATGCCTAACACTGTGAACGTCTGTGGAAAGTAGAGAGTCTTCCATTGAAAGCCAATAGGAGAGTCTCAAATTCTTGAAACTGCCCACCAATATTCCCAGGACTACTCCATCGTTTTCAGCAGATGGCTCTGCATTTCCAAACATGCAGCTGAAAGCAAATTAATTCATTAAAAGGTGAAATAATGCAAGCATTACTCAGGAGGACAAGGAAACAGAGAGGGCCTCCAGCAGATAAATATGTTATATGGCCAAAGGCAAATCCCCAACCTTCCTCAAACTGCTCCTAGGAGCCTCAGTTAACATAGCAAATGACAAGAGGCATGACTGAGCTGCCTCAACAGCTACCCTCTGCAATTCCAGGAAACTAAGAACATGGGAAATGCCCACATTGTCCTAACAGAAGATCCTTGATCTCTGTTCCAGAAAACACAAGGATAAAAATAAAAAACAAAATGTATGATTCCTGCCCCTGGTAGAAAATTCCTTCCCAACATCAAATTTGGTCATCAGTTTCACCTTGTGCAAAAATCACTATATATAGCAAGTGGGGCAAAAGTAATGGGCAAACTCTTTTTTAACCATTTGCTTTAGCCAGATCTGAAGTGCTTGACATGTCTCTGTTCATGAAAATGCTAATTTCACTATCTTATTTTTTGCAAATTCAGTTTTCAAAATCCAGTTTAAACTTGACATTTTGTGTTTTCAAAATGTCATGCCAAATTACTGACTTTGACAATTTTAGCTTGTGGAGACAATTCAGGCAGGATAAAGCAACAGAAAATCAGTCTCTCTCTCTAACTCTACACAGATCAGGTCAGAGGGCATATTTATTGTCATTATGACACGGTAGCAGAATCCCACCATGCACCCAAAGCAACAAGTTGGGTGACAAAAGCATAGCACTGTGAGAAATTTCTTTTAAGACCCCCTGATGTGGGTCTAATAATAACCTGAAAAATCAATCTATTGCTAATAAAACTTTTTCCTATAAACTCTATTATTCATCACTGTACAAAGACAACATTCAATACAGAAATGGTTTGTAGTGTGTGGCTGCCCTGTGGAATATTGAATGTAGTGGCAAAAGTTATTGAGTTGCTTTTGAATAGCTAGACCAATATTTTCTAACTTCAGTGTCTGACATTAGTGTCTTAAGTCCATATTTAAGCATATACTGAGGTTGAGCTTCAGAGGTGCTGTTGTGCATCCACAACTGCTATGGAAGTTTGAAAATGTTGTCTTGTCTATTTAATTTGCAATTAAAATTGTATGTTAAGTAGTGGGGAGAACTAACAGTTAAAGCCAGGGTTTCATTCATCTGGAACACTATTTTCTCCTTTTAAAAAGGAAAATTATTAATTTGTTTCTAGAAATGCTACAGTCCTAACATAGGAATTCTAATGTTTGGACCTTGAGAATGCCACAAATTATTAAATTGTTTTTCAGGGTTTTGAAGGGAAAAAAGGTAACATTTATTAAGATTAATACTGGAACATGGAGAACAATCTCTGTTCTACAATAGGGTTTTTTGGTATTGTTTTTAAGTGTGTAGTTTTTGAAAATGGGAGTCTAGAAATATGCATGGTAAGCACAAACCCTTTGGGGTATTTTGTTTTCCTTCTTTTAAAAAAATCTACTTGGAATAGCATTAATTACAGTTACAGGATGATTTGATTTAAACCTAGCAGTGCAAATGATCTTAATCCCATGAAGCCACTGCAAACAACCAGCCTACAGATTGGATCAAAAACAGCCAAGATTTTTTTTTAAAATCCTATAAATATAAGCTTTCTCAAAGCTGCCTGAGATGAAAAATATTAATATATCTTATTTTAATCAGATTGGATCTGTTTTTCCAATGGTATTTTAGGTTGTTCAACACTTTTAAAAGAGCCCCTTTTTTGTGACCAATTTTGGCAATTTGTCTTATTTATTGTACACAAACATGGAGAGGCAGATCCTCAGCTGATGTAAATTGTCACAGTGCCACCAGTTGAGGATTTTCTCTTAGAGTTCAGTTTGGAAAGTCCAATGTTCGGAAGTTGGTGGGGTATAGCTTTGACATTTTTAACACTCAGAAAATAAGCAACAGTAATTTGTTAATAGCTAAGTAACTAACAAAGGCTAAGCTCTCAATTAGTACATAAAGGCCAAGGGGAAGAAACAGACATGGCAACAAATATGTTCACATTGTTTCTTTTTCTCTCTTTCCTTTTTTTTTTTTTTTTTTAAGGATCCTTTAAAGATTTTTCCTGGTTATAGCCTAAGCAAACTGTGTGCACATCTCTTATTTGTAAAAGTTCATATATTTATCTAAACATACATTTTCAGTCCCAATCTCTTACATGTCTAAGTAGTGTATGGAAAAGAAAGGTCGTATTTTCAGTTATGTTGTGTCTAATTCAAAAATTAAAAAATAATGCTGTGGACTAGTCTCAGGCAAAAGAATTAAAACAAGCCCTGGGTGAACTTGACTTGCATGTAACTGCTGCCATCTTAATAAGGTGAGAGCAGCTTTTGAATCCCAGGCAGATTCAGAAGCTGCAGCCCAGTCCCCGCCATATGGAGACAGCCTGGAAACTGTCAAGTTCACTTAGCAAATTTTATCTTTGGGGAGTCAGTCAGGCAAGCTAGATCGGAATAAACAGAATGCTGTTGAGATCTGGAGGCTAATACTGGTACAGCCTGGACTACTGAACCAAAAAAATCAGTTTTAAATAAACATGTGCTTGACTAGAAAAATTAGCAATAATTAGAGCTGGGTGGGCATAGGAACAACTATATCTGAATTTTATTGGGCTCTGGAAAATTCTACAATGTCTCTGGATTTGAGAATTGGCCACACCTGATCTTTCCCTTCCTTCTTCCTTTAACATAAAATGTGGTTTTATTATTCTATAATCTATATATGGGCAAAGGTCTGATTATTTTGAAATATTCATGTATTCAGCATACATAATAATTATACAACCCATTTTTGTCATTGTGGGAGCAACACAGGATGGTAACAGTGAATAAGTTTATCTTCACATAATTTACATGCAAGTCAAAGCTTCTTCTTCATGCTCTGATAGAAGGAGAAAGAAGTCTGGGCCTCCAAACCTATAAAATTCCATATTGATGGATGAGGGTAAGGTGGTCTTTGTTGAGCTTTGGGTAAGAGCCAGAATCTTAAATGTAATCTTCTGCACATGCTTTTGCTGATATTCAGCATAAAAATAACATAAGCCTTATCCATTTTTGTTAGTTTGGTTTGAACCAGACCCAATTCTGTCAATTCACTTATAGAAAGCAGGACAATAAATGAACAGTAGTTTTAAAAAGCCTCATATTCCTTATTCATTATATTAGCATTTCTCTAACTGTGGTCTGTGGACAACTGGTGCGCTGTGGAACACTTGCTGGTTCTGGGCCACAAAAAGCTGGCTGGCCACATGGTGCTGGCTCTTGATGTTTGCAGCTGCAAAATCAAAAAGTGTGTGTGAAAACAAAAACAAACAAAGGAAAAGGGACTTTACTTGTGTTACTTTTCTATATCAAGAGTTACGGTGTTTGCCACATGACAATGAATGAGCGGAGAAGTGGACTGTGTGATGCTGAATGGAAAGAGAGGTGTCCAAACACCCTAAATTGTGGACCATACTATGAAAAGAATTTTTAGAACCCCTGTATTATGTAAAATAGACAAGGATTATTCTGTGTTTTAAAGGGGGCGGGGGGGCTTTAGTGAGAACACATTTCCAAGCAATGGAGCTCAGTTGCATCTCACCTTCCGTTGAAATGGTCAAGTCCTACCTAGTCATTTGCTAGTACTGTTAGCTGAGCTAACCACAGTATTTTTTTTAATTCCCTAAAATCTTGAGGTAAATAATGGCATCTATTTTCCATAGTCTTGCTACAGAATATCACTACTCATTAATAAGCCTGCCCTTTTTCTTCCAGGAGCTTCTAACTGCTCTTGTGAATGCTTTGGATGATAAGTACTATTGCAAACTCTCCCCCCAAAGCCTCAGCCTGCTGAAGAATGTAGAAGCTGAGGATGCAGAGGTTCAAGTCAGCTAGTCGTAGTGCATTCTGAGAAGTGTTGTCATAAAGCAGAGAAGACTTTTCCCTAATGGCCTTTAGGACCATCTGAAACAAGCAGACTGGTGTGGGTCTAGTCCTAATTAGTGGGAGCCTCCCAGGGGGAGATCAACCCAAATTTGTCTCACTCTAGACATAGGTGCCAACTCTGTGGGTGCTCCGGGGCTAGAGCACCCATAGAACAAAAAATAGTGAGTGCTCAGCACCCACCCATCAGCTGCTCAGTGGGCCCTGTCCATCAGCTGCTCAGCAGCAAGCAGGAGGCGCTTGAAGAAGGGGATGCAGCGGGGTGGGAAGAGGTGGGGTGGGCCCTCAGGGGCAAGGGCGAGGTGGGTAGGGGTGAGGTTTTGGGGGCAGAGTGGGGGTGGGAAGAGGTTGAGTGGGGTCTTGGGTGGAGCAGGGGTGCAGCATCCACCCAGAAAGAATAATGTCGGCACCTGTGATTCTGGAGCAGAAAGTAACACTCCTATTACATTTAAGAAGAAGAATTCATGTTTAGATGGCTCATTTTAGAACTGGTCAGGAAATTCCAAATGTTTCAAAATGTAAAGGATATATTCAGCAACATTTTCACAATTTTTTTCCTACCAGCTCGTTTAGCATGGCTTGGGTTGTGAACTGTAGTGCACTATAACACAGTTTGCAGGATGTTGAGGTACTTTAACAACACGTCAACAATCTGTAATAGTGGGCAGATTCAAGAGCTGAAATTATTTAAGTTATCGGCTGTAGTGATTACTAGATCACAGGAAAACATTCATGAGCTCTTTCTCAAACAAACCATAAATACTATGCATCATGAGGCAAGTTCATTCAAACTGGCATAGCAAGTGTAATTTACACCTTCCTACACCCCACACATGTTTCACTTCTAGGGGGGTGGGAGGGAAGGCAGAGGTAATGTCACCTGTGCTCCACTGCAATTTTGCACAAGTGGGTTGCCGAATCAGCACATGCCCTAGATGCACTACTCCTTCCCCAGCAAGGCCCCTTTTGGGGCTTTGCTGATTCCTACTGGATCTACCATTAGTCCCTGCTATGATCTGGACTGCTCAATCCAAGCTGAGATTTAAGAATATCCTGCCTGTTCTTTAGTCAACCTGTGAGCTAGTGTCAGGGAAAACTACAGGCTTTGTCTGTGTCCTGCAGCCTGACAAAGAATCATTTTTATATTTACTACAAATTAGTCCTCTATCTTCCCTAATGTGGTAGCCTCTTTACAATATTTTTCACTGAAGCAACTGCCCCGTGGCTGACTTACTGTACCTCTCAGCCAATAAAAGTCCATGTACTTAGCCTTAGATCAGCTAACGGTTAACACGTGAGTCAGAGAATTTGGTATTTATTGTTAGAGTTTTATGACAACTCATGTTTATAATGAAAGCAAAAGCACCACAGGTTACATAACAATGCACGCCACATGCATTTGTGTAAATTAATTCTAATAGAGTATGCCAATAAACTAAAAATAAAACAATGTAATTTCTAATTATGGGAGTTTGGTTTGCTTTAATTTTGCTTTCTTCAGAAACATCCAGTACTGGACATTGTTGGAGTCAGTATAATAGACCTGATGATTTGTCATGCCACATTGTATATTCCTAATTCATACCTTTAAAAACATATATCTTCAATACTATGCAAAAGAAAATAAATAACATCTTTAATTCTAAAACCTTCCACTTTTTAGATGATGACATTGCTGATAACCGCATATATATATTTTACCCTCAGTAATCTGAGTTTTGTTTTTCTTTTTAAAATATATCTGAAATGTTTGAATGAAAAAGAATCTTGGGATTTTAACATATATTGGTTAAAACAAAATAAATTATTTTCTCTTAAAAATAAAAATCCTCCCCTATCATAGTTAGGCAATGATATTCACTGAAAATAATAAATTAAAAAGGATTAAAACTATAAATAGCAACATGCAACATCTTAAAGGATGATTGTTTGAAAAAGGAAAAGTTGATCTCTCTTACATTTTTTGGCCATAACGCCATAAAAACGTGCAGAATCTTCCAGGAGCACTAGCAATATTTTATCCTAACTTCAATAGATAAGAAGTACAATAATTAAAAACAATCTTTGATCCAAGAGTTATGCTGTTTGTCCTGCATGTAGAGAAAGGAGGAGAGGGAAATCATAAACAGCTGTTGCAGAGTCTCCACTGATCATGTCATGAAAAGTGTTATGAAGTGTGTGTCTGAAAACCGTGACCAGGCATAAAGATTAAAGTAGTATCAAAACGGGTATGTAGTGAGCACAATTTTTCTACAGATGTACCATGCATAATCTATTGAGCACCAAACACAGAGCTGTTCACATCTGCTTGTTCAACAATTCTGAGATATATTTGATGCTCAACTTGTTGAAGTGGGCAGGTAGTCCCTGGCAGTTTGGACAGTCACTGTTCATAAATAGCCACCTCCTTTCGTATTAACCGAATAGCATGATTTTGATGACACTACTCATTACTTAGTGTAGACAAGAGCATTGCCTTGTGGATAGAAAAGGGGATGGAATTGGGACTCTATGCTCTGTGCAAATCACTTAACCTCTCTATACCGCAGTCTATCTCATCTTTAACATGGATATTAAGTACTGTAAAAGGGTTAATGTTAAGCTTAGTTAATGTCTGTAAATTGCTTTCGGATCTACCAATGGAAAAGGTAGTATTATTTTGAGAAGAAATTCTTCTAAAATCAGAGAATTAACTGATTACAACAGTCATGTGTTTGTTACCATTGATATACAATAGGCTAAGACATCCAGTTGGACTGTGAGCTTTTTCTATGAATATTTTAATTTTGCACTGAATGTCTGATTGGTAATTCCAGGAACTAACCTCAATTTGTTCACATCAGATAATATGAAAGAGTACAGGTTCTGTGAGGTTACCAATATCTGCTCATTTACTGTAGCTTAATCATTGACCTGAAATAGATAAAAGTTGGAGGGATCTGAGGTGATTGATTGGCCTTATAAACAATAGTTCTCATTAAATTAAAACTGTTTACTTTAAAAACCCCACCAAGACATATGATCTAAGGAGACTATGTGATTTTTATCATTCTGACCTTTGACCCATCTCTTCTTTGTACTACCTCCTCCTATTGTTCAGGTCTAACTTAGGCCCTGATTCTTTTAGTTTAATGAGCATGTAGTTAAGGATGTGCCTAATTCACTGCTCATTCAGGGCCTTAGAGTGCAAGCTCTTCTGGGCAGAGAATGTGCTTTATTTGTTCTGTGTGATACTATGCATTGTTATGACACTATATAAATAATAATATAAATAGGAGCTCAGCTGCCACTATCAAACAGATGGTATTAAAGCCAAGACAGACTATGTAAAAACATATCTGAGACCACTGTGTGCAAAGATCAGTATTGCAATTTGGCTATTATGCCAAATACTGGTCAGAGATTTCCTACTATCAGAGAGCAAACCTCTGCTTCTTGTCCAAAAAAGGCACTGGTATGGCTCCACCGCACAGGGGGAGGGCAGAATTTCAACAGATCAAACAGACCCACATGCACCGACTCTGCAGGAGCTCCACAAGTATCACTGGCCTTCCAGCGTGGGTGGCAGAGGGAGGAGGCTCTGATGCTAGATGGATTCACTAGACATTAGGTGGATTTAGTTGGGGATTGGTCCTGCTTTGAGCAGGGGGTTGGACTAGATGACCTCCTGAGGTCCCTTCCAACCCTGATATTCTATGATTCTATACATGCATTGCCCCAAACAGAGTACGGGGTCAGCAGCCATTGGGGCTACATTAGTGCCTCAGAGTGCTACCGACATTATTCCATAGGCAAATCAGGAATGACAACTTTCTTGGATCCCAGGGATTCTCTTTATGCCAAGCTAAGATACTGAGTGGAAATGGGAAAGGATTTGGCCCACAGACAGCTAACTGATCAAGTCGCTTTCCCATTGTAGGGTCGAAGCCTAGCAAAAGGCAAGTTCAAGTGAAGCACTAAGACATGCTGCCCAATCTTCTAATGTATTTTTTTTAAAGGAAGCATATCATATACTCATTAGAAACTAGTGTATTACATGTCTCTTAATGTAATATTTATAAATTAACTCTGATAGTTGTTTCTGGATTACCATAAGAGATAAAAGGTAAAACAGACTGATAGATGCTAGAATCATGTTAATAAATTGATATAAAACATATTAAATTAGTAATTTGACATTTAAAGATATCTACAAACCAATTGAAAAATAATGAGCAGTGAGAGCTATTTTTAATGAATCTTGCAAATAACTAGAGTTTAATCATAATATGTTTCAAAGTGAGTTAATAGTTTTAATTATATTGTCATGTAAGACTTTATCCTTTTGATAAGTTCCAGAATATATCTTCTATGGGGTATTCATAATGGTAAACGTCAGGATACACAAGATGGAAAATTTTCATTCTCTTTCTCCCTTAGCAGCACCTTTGATGGGATCTGTCAAGCATTGTTGCTGCATATGCTTAATCCTAGGGCTTTCAGATACAGCTTGTTACCTTCTTGCCAGTTCAACACAGTTTTGTGATGCATTCTATTTATAAGGTTGAGATAAACTGAGTCTGCTTGAAGAAGCTAAAAAGCTAACAAGCTAAAATGATTTTTTTCTCACTTAGACTGAACTTTTATTGAACCAGTTCACACGTTTACACTTTTGCAATAACCTGTGGGTCTAAATAAAAGAACTATACACAGTGTGATAGGAAGTTTAGCACACAATGTTGTCTTTGCAGATACGGTCAAATGTGATGAATGAGTAACATTCCTGTACACTTGACCTGGAACTAAGACAAATGTTTTACTAATGCTAAACAATTTCACACTAAAGGAGCTGATGGCTAAGGGAAATGGAAACGAAATATAGAGCATTTCCCCATTAAGGCTTCTGGTTCAGAGGCAGCCCAGGTCAGCAGTGTCTGGAACTGATGCTACTTGAGGGTGGCCTTTGTGAAATTACTTGATGCTCATAGTCCAGTTCTATTTAAAGGACAGTTATTTTTTACATCACAAAAACAACATCACAGTCAGCCCTCTTGTTGACAGTCTCAGGAGAGGGGCTAGGAAATGATTTGACATAGACACTTATCTCTATTAGTTTCCACAGGCATTTCATCAGCAAGGGAGAGAGAGATCAGAATTAGGAGGCAGGACTAGAGTCAACTGGGAGATGGAAAAGCAGTGGCTTGGAGATGCAGTATACCGAGGGAAAAGGTAACAAGAGATTGGAAAGCTTAGAGAGCTTGGGGAAGGGAATCCGTGGATTGCAGGGAAGGACAGTGGGAAAGGGAGGAAGAGCAGGGGGTCCAAGGGTTGAACAAGTTTGCTATGGTAGCAAGTGTTCCAAAATTTAAGTTTTCATTTCAAAACAAAAAATGAAGTCTCTAGCTCTTACGGCTCCCAAGCTAAAAATGCAAATAGCACTGGGGCAAGGATATCTGCCTGACTCTGCAGGCAGCTTGAAAGGAGAGGGAAGTGTGAATTGCACCATTACATTTGAGCCCCAATTCAGGACATCACAGAAGCACACACTGAACTTTAAGCCTGTGCGTAAGTAACCTTGAAGTCAATGGACATATGAAGATCTACTGTCAATGGAGTCTTGTGTTGGTATCTAACGTGGGAAGAGCTTGGTTTGTGAGTAGAGTCTGGAAGAGTATTACTACTACGTTTTTGTTTGTTTGGTGATAATAAAAGCATGAGTTCATGTCACTTTTTTGTGTGTGCATCTGCTTCAAGTTGAATTTTCCTCCTGAAAGGAGTGCACATACAAATAGCACTCATGAAGATTTTCTGCTTTAAAAAAAAAAAAAATGTTAGACCCATTCTGAAAAATTCTGATTACAAAAAAAAAAACACACCTTATTTTTAAGCTAATTTCATTGCTTTTTAAGTCATGGGCCAGGCAAATCCGGTGTACTGCGCCCTGCCTCATTCCCTTTCATGGGCATTAAATCTTTCTTTTCCCACAAAACCAACAATGAAGTGTGAATCTGATTTTCCAATGGATCAGACAGTCCAACATAGTCAAACAGAGGTATTTCTTATTCTGAATGAAAGACTAATGCAAATACCTGCCCTGAATGCCACAGTAAGTTACATATTTTAAAAAGAACATTGTCGTAGCATTTCTTTAGTATTTTATTGCAGTAATTATCTGTCTGATTGAAGATGCTTCCAGCTGGGTTTAGAGGTAGTATATAATATATGGTATAAAGGTATCCTTTTGCCTCTACAATTTTCTGCAAAAAGCTTACTAGGAGAGCTCATTTATAGGAAGAATTCAGATACAGCATTTCTATTTCAGATTTTCACTTTGTAGTTTTTGGTTTTACATGTTTTTTTCTACTTTAATTGGATGCTGTATGCCCATCGGGTATTTCTGATCATTTATAGGAACAGTGCAATGTAGAAGGAAGAAAATCTCTTCAAGGATCATTATACTCTCTTTTTTTTTCCTGGACATTTACATGTCTGTGTGCTCAGAGGAGTCTGTATTCTACTTGCTTCAAAATCAGCTAATATCTATTTTTTATCAGCTAAATTTCTTAATGATAATGATAATCTTGACAGGAATGTAGTTTCTTCTGTTGAACGATCCTTAGGTAAAAGTTTCAGAATGATAACGTTATGTGTCACATTCAGAATGAATGACAATGGCAATAAAGAAATTAATTACAAGCTAGGGGTTAAATGCTATCAGAAATAACTGCAGGGAAAGGAGATGTCCAGTTTGGTTACTGATATTTACACTAAAGCAGAGGTTCTCAAGCTGTGGTCCGGGAGCTCCATTTAGGTGGTCCTTCCAAGGTGGGCGCCTGGGCGGCTACACGCAAGAGAATGAAGGGCCAGCCACCTAATTAGTGGAGCCGCGCAAGTGTGGCTCCACTAATTAGGTGGCTGGACCCTGGAGAAGACACGCATGTAAGGTGAGATGGTGGCTTTGGGTGGAATAGGGCTCTGGCTGCCAGGGAGAGACAGCCCTCCTTCCCAGCCTCAGCTCTGTGGCTGCAGTGGAAGGGGGGGAGACCCCCCTCTCTCCGAGCTCCAGATCGGGGGCTGCTGCAGCAGGGGAGAGAGGGCACATCCATCACATTAGAAAGGTAGGACTACTGATATTAAAATATGAGTTGTGTGCTTTCATTTGTAGAACAAAAAAAGTTAATTATTAAGTTGTTTTTTTTAATATAGCGCTTTTATCCAAAGTGCTTTACAATACTTAGCTAACAGTACAAACAACATTTGGAAAGATCATTAAGTGGTCTGCCAAGACCCTCAGCAATTTTCAAGTGGTCCATGAAAAAAAAAAGTTTGAGAACCACTGCTCTAAAACACAGATTTGATACACTTATGGTTTTGAGGTATGTTTTGAAAATTAGAATTGAATAGAACTTTCATAATGAAACTTGACATCATATAAAACTAATCATTTTTTTCAGTTTTACTTCACTTTCAAATACTCAACTCAAATTTGAATGACACACTGATGTGACCAAAGCTCTCAAGCAAGCCCGCACACATTTATTTTACAACAAAATCTTGCAAAAATTTCAAGAGTGGAATGTTTCTATTGCAAAATGAGGCAAAACTCTGTTCTTTTGAGTGTATTTTGCTTTGCTATTTTAAGACTGTCCTAACAACCCACCTCAATCAAAACCAAACTTTGTGTGACTCCCTTCAAAGTGAAACTGACTGGGTTTCATGCAACTCTAGTTGTAAATTAGCAGTGGGCTCATATACACAGATTATACACATTACCACTTCTGTTTGACCTAATTATACCTTAATAATAATTCAAACAAACAAACAAGCAAACAAACAAACAAACCTTTTATCAGGCAAAACTGGAGAAGCACAGACATTTTACTATATTAACTGAAATTTTTGGCTCAGAAAACATTTAGTTCAGCAGATTCTTTATGGTAGGGCTCAATTAACAATGATATCCAGATTACGTTCTATGATCATGTACCCTCAGTGATATAATTTACATTCTTTGTATCCTTGTATCTGTGTCTAAATTGAAATAGAAGGGAAAGCTTATCTTTCTGGAAAACTAGAACATACATACTAAAATGTCTGCGATAGCATGATATGTTTCACCTCACCACTATACAATAATAATAAATACTTTGCACACAAATTTCATTAGATCTCAAAGAACTTCGAAACCATACATTAATTTTTCAAGATGCTTGACACAACTTTGAAGCAGATGTCATTAGAACTGCTTAAATGAGTTTGCCTTTGCCATGGTACCCACGTAAAGCCAATGCACTATAATGGAGATATAAGGCAACTTTGCTGAGGCTACTGACACAAAGCAAATATTATAGGAGGCTCTACTGGTAGGCTGTCTTATACCTATTACACAGAAGAGGAATCTGAAGCATAGAAATATTTCACAACTTCACTAAGCTCACACGGCAAGATATAGGCAGATGCAGCAATAGAAACCAGGAGCAAGGTCCTGACTTGCACTCACTAGTCTACACTTCATTGTGTTGGCCCTCATGTCTTATTTTATTCTAGAACATAGCATTTGAATCCTCATGTAATTCAATTGTATAAGTTCTCTTGCTATTAAACAGGAGATGGTCTTATCTAGGGAAGTGAAATGCTTTCAATTATTTTTTCCCCCCCAAGTAAATAGGTTAATTTGTGGAATCATATAGGAAATTTATTTGAAATTTCCTTAGTTTATATAACTCTTTGTGTTGCTTTAGTATGAAATCCAGGATGGGAAGAAAGCAAGCTGTGTTTTGGCAATCAGTGTCTGCTAGATACAGTTCTGTCATCCAAAGGATTTTGTTTGTCCAATGGAAAGATACCCCCATCAATACGGGTGGTTAGTGTCCCTTGTGAAATGCTATCCACTGTTACAAAGCACATGCACGTTTCAACAGTGGTGTGGTGCTGGCTTAAGTTTAATGTAGGATAGAGAGGATCCTCATATTAAAATACTACACAACAGTAAGACAATCAATAATGTAGATATGCTTTAAGGCAAAGGAAAAGGAAACTCCTCATTGGCAACTACTACTCTATATAGCTCCTGCAGAGGAGTCACTTTCATAAGGTTTTTGTTAAACCTGTTATGAAACTGACACTTGACCAACTCCTAAGGGGCACTTCAGGGATGTGAGCTATTCAGACTTGAATAAAATGATTTCTTCTATCAAGTACAGTAAAAAAACAAAACAAAAACAAACAAACAAAAAAATACCCTAACACATTTAATTTAAAAAGAGATACGGGGGAAATGTAATATTGAATTTTAAACTATGTTGAACATTTATAAGAATCTGAAGTGTCTATAATTTTAAAATCTATGTATCTGGACTTTTATTAAGTTTACAGAGAGTTTAGAGAGAGGCATGTTCAAGAGATAGGGGGCAGGAAATAAAGAACTACAGAGTTCTAATTTTGTCTCTGACATTGACTCCCTGTATGGCCTTGGGCAAATTCCTTAACCTTTCCTTGACGAAAGGAGGATTATGCTGGTTACTTACCTCCTTACCATGTGTGTTGTCAGGATTAATATTTATGATGTGATCTGAAGATTAAAATATTGCTAATTTAACTATTATTCCTAGTTTATATGTCCATAAAGGTTCCTCACACACCTCAGACAGACTACTCTTCCCACCCCCATCTCCCTCCCGGGGGAATAGTCTTGTCTTCCATTCATCAGGCCTGGCGCTTCTTCCTATATGGTGCATCTCAGCCAACATCAGCAGGCATCAGTTTATCAGCCTTAGATTCTGCACTCTATATTCAAACCTATTCTGACCATAGGTACAGAGCCCAAGGACCCTGCCTTAATCCATCCTGGAGAGGCCAGTTATCGTCTAATACAGTGCAGGAAGGTGCTTGATAAGCATTTCCATACACCTCCACCCTGAACTTCATCTCCCCTGCAAATTTGGTCTTGAGCCTCTTGAACAACAATAACCAGCTGTGTCAAATTTTGTTGTGGTTTTGTGATGAGGATCAAAGTCCTCTAGGGACTATAATCTCATAAATAAACTCATCTTCCCCTGGATCAAAGCCAGGAGCTACATCTAGCAATTCAGAGTTGAAAGGCTAGTTCAGCCTGCCAACTAGCCCCTGACTTTTGTGAGTTTACAAAACTACATTTATTTTTAACATGCTCATACTCTATGTATATGTCCCCTTTTACCTTC
Source organism: Emys orbicularis (assembly GCF_028017835.1). NCBI lineage: Eukaryota > Metazoa > Chordata > Testudines > Emydidae > Emys > Emys orbicularis. Next base: position 28,178,299 of record NC_088692.1, read on the forward strand.
ATTTGGATTCTACCATACAAGACAAGCTTTTGCCATGAACACTACAAACATAAAAGAATCCAATAACATTACATGGTTCTCTAGGTATAATAGACATCAGATAAATATGAAAAGGTTTCAACAAAAGTGATGGACCCTCATGGGGAAATTTGCCACACGTTCTTTTTTCCAGAAGGTCCTTCAACCCTCATTCGACCTCCTTGCAGGGGATAAAGCAAACTGACAGGGACAAGAACAGAAGCCTGAACACCAGCATGCTGCAGCAGTGTTTAACTATTTTTCAATTAAATAAGCTTTGATCATTTTCTAGGAAAAGAAGCTCTGACCTGTCCTTTAAAGAGATCATTTACTCCTTTGATCTAATATTACACTCATTTAAACTGAACCTTTTGGTGTCACTCTGTCTTATTTAATATTTAGTTATAGAATGTTGTAAAGTAGGTAAAATTAGTGACACTCCCAAAATGTTACATACTTTATATTGGCAGCTATATTCATGTAGTGACTGTAAAATAAGTCTTTCAGACGTAATGTGGACTTTGCACTGGTACATAGCAAGTATTCTATGTTAAAGGTAAGTATTATTTTACCTATAATCATGATTTTTGAAAGGCTACAAAATATTATGGGCTGAATTGTAGCTTTATGTCATAGCCTGAAGTAGGACATGGGACAGGACAGGACTGCACAGCCCCAGCAAGAACTGCCAAAGGCATTGTACCTTAGGCTGACACAATGCCTCCTGTAACACAAGGTGGGAAGGGCTTTTGCAGGGTGTAGTATATGCTCTCTCCTTGTTTCCCCTAAGGAAGGCTTACTCTGCTCCAAACTAGTGTCACTTATAGGAGCCCAAAAGTCTACCTTTGTACCCTGACACATTGTAATGAATCAAGGGTGGGAGAGAAACTCCCTGCAACCTCTCTCTCCTCCTTCCCCTTGCATACCTGTATCGGGCCACGCACAAATTAAATGTGAAGAGAGCTTCTTCTGACATATTTTCTACTCAGGTACCTATATAAAAGGTCACAAGCAGGGGAAGCTTATGACCATCTATTGGGCTAATGAGACTGTTGTAAAAAGGCCACCACCCATTTAGTTGGGGATAATGGGAGGATAACCAGTTTTTTTTGTATGCAGAAATTTACTTCTATCATTAGACTGAGATTGGTGCAAATTACGTTTGCCATGAAAATATTTTATTCAGAACTTTTTAATGTGTGTGAGGGTCTCCTAAATTCTTCTTCTTTAGACAACCACAAACATTTCTCAGTCACAGGATGTTCCAAATAAACATTGCCTTTATCTTATTTTTAAGCTAATCGAGCAATATGAAATATAGACAGAACACTGGAGACTGAAAGCCTCCATCTATCTGCTGAACAGGTATAGCCCAAGAAGTGGAAATGGAACCTTCTCGTTACTGCCCTAACAATATGCTCATGGCCTGGAGGAGCACTGAGGGACACTTCAGAATACAAGTATTCTCAGCCTTTGGCCTCTCTGATGAAACTAAGAAATGATCAACTACCAACATACTTCTCATAGGTCAGTGAATGCCTACCTGGATAGTAACAACTTTGCGTCTTTATGGATCTGGGACAAATTCAGTCAAAGTTATTGTATATCTTCCTGTACACAGTATACCTAAAAGAATCAGATAAAACTTTAAACAGGGTTTGGAGCAAATGAAAATAAAAATAGTGTTCAATAATATCAACTATATCTACAGTAATAATGTAGCTCTTAGAAATGAATATGAAACAAGGCATGAAACTATCATTTTTTGCAACTATGTAGGATTGTATAATTGTGTATTCTACCCTATAGATGGCCATTAATGTAATGTTTCAAAGACTTCAATTTATTTTAGAGATTGGATCTACCTGCAATATTTAGATATGAATCCATACTGTCCCAAAACTCAGGAGTATTTAGATTTTGATTTTTCCTATTATAGAGTGAAGGGCAGATGCTAAGTTCAGCTCTAAACTTTTCCTAAATGTATGGCTGTTGGGGATATGGGATTTTGATCTGAGTCCATCTGTAGCCTAAAGAAGGCAAAACAGTCTCTACAGAAAGCAGCGTGTTCTTATCCTTGTTAGAAATGGTTCTAGTTCATGACATTTAGACCTAGACGTTAATTTCCTCAAAGTTAAGTAAGGAGGGTAGTTTCATCTTTGGGTCTCTCTCCAAGTATTTTATTAAGGACTAATGATAATATGATACTGTCAAAACGTAGTCACCCATTCTTCATTCACACAAATTAATCTCGCAATTCTCAGCCTGTATTTATTTCTGGTTATCCCAAACAGATATTGATGGTTCCCATGGGATACACAATGGACTATAGCTAGTTCTCCCTTCCTTCCTCCCCCCACAGTATGTTAGGGCTGCCATCTGGAAATAAAAGACATTTAGAATTCTTGTAGATCGTTTTGCATATTTTCCCATGTTGCTCCCAACATCTGTCCTCAGGGGGCATCTGAACAGGTGACAGTAATTGTTTTTTCCCATTTTGCCTCCATGACTCCCTATGTGGGGAGACAGTAAAATTTTTCAGCATATAAAAGATCACCATATAAATTTACATTCAGCTCTTGTGGAATCAGTTTCTCTATGCATTCATTTGGATCTGCCTCTTTGCTCCCAGCAGGGATTCCCTGTAGTCTAACTTCCTGCATTTGATTTTCTAACATCTCCATAGCACGCAAGACCTTTATGCATATGTATTTACTATTAGACAATATAAGACTGTTACCCATGTGCCTGTACTTCTGCGGTTTCACTCTATCCTTCACTGCACAAACTTGGCCTGTTAAAATTGTTAATTGTGTAACCACACTTTTCCATCTATTTTTAAGCTAAAGACATAGAAGATATGAGCTTATCCATTTCTGCATTTACTGGGCTGCAGAGGCGTGATGATAACCTTTCTTTTGGGATTGAGGGGCTCCCCTCCCCAGATTGCTTCTATACCATGGCGGCAGGAAAGCCCATGGTAAAGAAGATTTGTTTCTTTTCTTCATTTTAAGTTTTAGGCCTACTGGAAATGCAAGAATTGTCAGAGTAACACCTAGGAGCTCATGAAATGCAGCAAAAGATCTCGCTAATCAATGTTGAGTGAAGAGCAGCCTAAAATGTGAGAGTTTCCCTATCTTAAGGCCTGCTTCCCTTCAGAGTGTGAATGGGGAAAAAATGCAAAATATATGTAAACCAAATACAAATTTCATTTTGAACTTTCTAATTGGTCCAAAAGTGTGAATTTCTGACAAGGTATTTATTCTCCTACAAACTGTCCTGCAGTCAGACAAGCTGAAAGTGCGAGGCTGACAAGCTCACCACCGTGGAGTAGTCTGAAGCCAAAGTAAGAGAAAGAGTAAAAAAGGCAACCAAGCAGCAAAGGACAGACTACAGTGGCAAAATGGATTTACAAATCTTTTGGTAATAAACCAAATTAAAAGATGAAGAGGAAATTAAAATTTCCATGTTTCATGATGTATGATTGCTTTCTTCTATTGAGCAACAAAATAAAATTTTCCAAAATGCATAATAAATGCTCTTCTCCCAAGATTTGTGGGTTTATTCGTTAATAGATTTCTAATTCAGCTATACTTTTCACTCCAGTTAGGTAATTATAATCATAAAGGTAATTAGAGGAGAATGGCTAAATCCTGATGCTGTAACCGAATTGTGAGTGGCCATTCCAGCAGACCTCAAAACAGGAGAAAGAGGAACTCCAAGTGTCTGGGTCATATGTGAATAGCTCAGTTCCTATACTCTGTCTGAAAAGCAGCTGACTGCACATTGAATATCACAACTTGGATAAGTTAGTTAATATCTGGAAAATGTTTTAAAGCTTTAAAGCGGTATTTAAGTGGTAAATATTACTATAATTATACCTTCTGATGTAAATTACCAGGAGAGATGATACTTTTCCTTAAAAGGAACAAAAACAAGATTAATAAATTTTGACTTTGATCCCATGATTGCCACCTTGTGATGCCTGGAAACAAATCAAGGCAGATCTTGTAAAGGGAGCTACTATGTATAGAAGCTAACTTTACAAGATGATAGGTGATGTGTATCTGTACATTGGAAGGCTGAAGTATTACTCCTCCATTTTGAAAGCAGTAGATTTAGTTGTTAATGTAAACAGGAGTCATGTGACTAATTCCCTGCACAGCACTTTGAAAATTTACAGGCAAGAGTTTAAAAACAAGAGCACTATAACACTGGGGGCAAAGAGGAAAATCATTAAAGCAATCAAAAATAAGGTGGAAAGTCATATATTCCAAATTTTTCCTTAAATTTTAAAATCAATCTCAAAATTACAGCATGGAGGAAAATTAGCATCTTGCTACATAAACAGGATAAAGTACTTGAGGCACTTAGCCCCTTGGCAAATTATGTTTGGGAATTTTTAGACGAATGACTTGTGTCTATGTTTGCAGCTTTTCAGCAGAATGCTGCAGTAGAGTGCTCAGTGTTTACTCTGGAATTAATCTAGGTTCATAAAACTAGTAATACATCAATACAACAGATGTACTCGAGTGATTATACATTAAAAGGTGATTCACTTTAGTATGAAAACTTAGTAACCACTCTTAAGTTGATTTTGATCTTTTTCACAATCTGTATCCCATCAGCACAAATTACACAATTATTGTTAAGGGAGTAGTAGCCCCTAATTTCAAGATCTTTATAATGCAACTATCTATACTTAATAAAAACCCCTACACTGATAATTATTAGCGTATGACAATATTTTCCAAACTCTTGGCACAACTCGAACCATTTATCAGAGTAAGATCTTGGGTGTATCTGCTGCTCCTATTCAACTCTATGTTTAGAACAGCACAACTTGTGTTATTCTCATGATTACAAGGCTGGAATTTGGAAAAGACCAAGCTCCACTGTAGAGTGTAGGACATTCAGCTGAATGATGATGCACTGGGTCATGCAAAGATTCCTCATTAAAGGAAAACTATGATGTAAACCATGATGATTAAAGAGCTAAAGGATTTAAATCCGCTGCTCATTCTCCATTTAAGCCACATTCATTGTTATCTACATGTCTTCTCTACTGAATTTGCAACTTCTTAGTTATTTATAAATAGATTATGAATTTAGATCAGGGGTAGGCAACCTATGGCACGCGTGCCGAAGGCAGCACGCGAGCTGATTTTCAGTGGCACTCACACTGCCCGGGTCCTGGCCACTGGTCCGGGGGGCTCTGCATTTTAATTTAATTTTAAATGAAGCTTCTTAAACATTTTAAAAACCTTATTTATTTTACTACGACAATAGTTTAGTTATATATTATAGACTTATAGAAAGAGACCTTCTAAAAACATTAAAATGTATGACTGGCACGCAAACCCTTAAATCAGAGTGAATAAATGAAGACTCGGCACACCACTTCTGAAAAGTTGCCGACCCCTGATTTAGATGATTTAGTTTGGGTTTTTTTAGATTGGGGTGAAGTAACTTTCTGAGGCACATGTCTGGGTTCTCTCTGCTCCCATATCTAACCCAGTTAAGGTTGTTTTAGAGGAGTTGCTGTCGTTAGCTACATATTCAATACCAGGAGTACCATTTTTAAATGGTGCTTTTGTTTTTGTTTTATCTTTGCTGACCTCTGTGATGGCCTCCATTGTGAAACCTTTCCAATGGCAGAGTCTGAAGCCAACAGAACTCAATGTACCAGCCAGCGAGAGACACAATGTACAGCTCTTGCAAGATTCTGAATGTCCACTAAAGGCTGTTAAAGCCACTCTGCATCTTGAAGGCTCTGTCCTTTAATCATCACCTGCCATAGCCAACATAGCCCCTGACTGCATCTTTACATCATGCTTGAGCTCAGAGGCCTGTCATGAATGATGGTTTCCAAAGCTACAGCACATAACCCTATGGCTAAGTTATCTTGTCTATTTTCCCTTTCAAACAATCATAGGTTGACATTCTTATGGGTTTCATTTTTTAGCTAGTGAATTAAAAATGGCTCTAATGAGGCAAATCTACAATAGAGTATGAGCCAAATGGAGGTTTTGCAAACTATTACGCGGTTTTAACTAAATCAAATATAGTATTTGAAGCAAGACTTTCTTTCATGGTAAAAACAGAATACACCTAAATCCTAATGCAAATCTATTCATTTAAAAATGATATACATTTATATTAAATTGCAAAGCTACATTGTTACCCTAAGTATAATATTACTAAAATGCCTTTACACAGCCAGCTGGAAATCCTGACATTTCATCCATATTGTTATTTATATACATATTTACGGCAGCCACCTGCTTGTAACTTGGCTCATACCATAAAGCAGTACAGTTCCCCTGTTTCATTATACTTTGACATTTCACTATAACTACATAGCTGGCCATTTCTCAGTTTCCAATTGCTCTGCAGCCGCTCTTGAATTATATTGCCTTGGTAATAGAATAAAGATCTTTCTCTGTGGTAGTACTAGCCTCTTTTTTTCATACCCAGATGGTACAAATCGCTGCTGGCACATGTAACAATTATAGCACAGCTTCTGCTGCTTAAATGAACCCCCATAAACCCCACAGAGTTAGATTAGATTAGGGAATTGGGAGGTGAGCAGGAGGTCTGGCCAGTGGTCTCAGCTGAAGCAGATAAGTATTTGGTACTGACTGTATATTGCTGTGATGGAATATACAGCACATTTCTAGAGGTTTGTTCAGGGATCCAGTTTCTGAAAATGAGGAAGTAGAAAAGAACACAAACTAGTGACGTGAATAAGACTAATTTCACAATTGTAATCACAGCAGTCTGGAGTATTTTATCTACAATAGTTTTTATATTATATATTTTAATATATTGGTTAGTATTTGAAATAAAAATATTCCACAATATTCCACTATCCAAAGAATACTGTTAGAAGTGGAACCATTTTTAGAGAAAACTATTTCACTGTTGGACAGTTCAGATCAAATATTCAAAGTTTTCCCACATTCCTGTTCCCACTCAAACACTTCAGTGAACCAATAACTCTTTGATGGCCTCTGTCCATTATGAAAGAGATTGGTGGCCTCTGTTCAGTCCCTAATGGACAGTGTCCACGCCATGAAAAACATATTCCAATTAGCTCTCTTTGGAGCAGAAAGGCCAATAACTGAATATAGTGAGAATGAATTACCTAAAGGTGGCTCCCTGAAAACAGAATGAGATGGATTGACAGAGATGGAGGGAAGCTTCTGGGGTGCCAAACCTACTCACTAATAAACAAATTTTTAGCGTTGTCAATCTAACACCCTGTCACAAGCCATTTTAAAACCATGTCAGAAACTAGCACAGGCTAAATAGCCTGACTTTCCATGCATTTACACCAAAGTAAATCAGGCATGATTCCACTGAAGTCATATAGTATAAAATCAATATAAGTGAGAAGAGTCTCCAGCTCACAATTTATTTATGTACATTTATTTATAATGAACTAATCAGGCACTCAGCACTTGTAAAGCACTACAAATATACAAAGCTAAGGATCAAAATCCATAAAAGAAAGATTAACTCATCTATAATAATATTTATGTCACTCATTCTATTTACTCAACCTAACAGTTGCCTTCTCTATCAAAGCATCCTAAGTTCCTCAGACTCAACCCAACCCCAAGTAGGAAAACAGAGGAAGACTTGTTGTGTGCCCAGAAATGTTAATAAATCTGGACTCACTGGAGCAAGGCAGCAATTTTCAGAACCAATGGTCCCTCATGAACAGAGTTTCACCACTAGCCCCCTTCCTTTTTAAAATGGGTCTCTTAGTTCGAATATCCCTGATGATTGCAGCTTCCTATGACATCACATAAGGAGAGAGGTGGCTTATTACAAAGCCAAGACCAAATCTATTTGAGGCGTTACAGGTCAAGATGAATGCCTAAAATTCCACCTGCAAACTAACTGGAAGACAACAAGCCTGGAGTGAAATCCCATTTAATAAGAAGGCTGCATCATTCTGCACTATACCATACTGCTTCATACTGGACAGCCATACTGGATCAGACCAAAGGTCCATCTAACCCAGTATCCTATCTTCTGACAATGGCCAATGCCAGGTGCCACAGAGGGAATGAACAGAACAGGTAATCATCAAGTTATCTATCCCCTGTCGCCCATTCCCACCTTTTGGAATGGTCTCAAACTGTAGTCCGATGTCCTGTAAGGAGTCCTGCACTAGTCTAGTCTCATGGATCATGGTAGTGAGAACCACATCTTGCAGGGAAAAAGGCGAATTAGGAAATGATTACCCACTTCTCTCCAAGCAAAGAGGAAAAAAACCACCAAAACCACACAGTTTCCCCAGCAGCCAGGAGAATGTAACATGACCTCTGGATTGTAAATCTCACTCTTATCCGAGTTGAGAATCAGCAAGCTAGCTCTCCTCCAAGACCTGGTCTCAGCCAGACAACAAAGGCCAGATTTCTAAAAGACCACAGGTCCCAAAATAAATGGCTATGCTTTCAAAGGTGCTCAGCACCCAATGTATTGAGGTCTTTTGAAAATGTGGCCACTTATTTTGGGGCCCAAATCTAGCCCTAAGTAAGTTACTCCCCTATGTTAGCGAAGTCAAAGAAGTTAAGAGACAAACCTGGGCATCTTTCACATACGGAGGACAACATAACCCACATCTTCTCACTAACACTTTTTACAGCAACAGTTTCATATCCACATTGAGAAGGGATGAAGGGGAGGACCTCTGCGGCATTCTGCATCAGAAAGCCACAGTGGCAAATAACCAATTGCCTAAATCTAGCCTCTGGGATCTTTCAGAAAGAAAGGAATAGAGCCACTCAAGGAGCATAGGACCATAACTGTATCATCGAAACCAACAGTATTGAAAGCAGTTGCAAGGTCTAATGGAATCACAACAAAATCTTGATCTAATTTCTCACCAATACAACTAGACTGCAGATATTGCCAGCGTTTCCTTGTCACATCCGCATCAACAATTATTGCCTAAAAAGAGAGGTCTAAAATAAGGGATTTTTCCTGAAGCAAGCCTACCAACTAACACCTTAAGGGCAGCTGGCACTATGCCATTATAGTGGGCTGTGCTGATGACAGGCCTTCTCTGCTGGCCTCATCAGCCAGAAAGGACATGGATACAGTTCACAGGCTGAAGCCTGAAGCTCCCCCAACACTTTAAGAAACTCAGGTAATAACACTAACTGAAATTTGAGCAGAGAAGACCTGACAATAACTGTGCACAGCCTGCGGCCTTTCCGAGCTAGCTTAAATCCAGCTAGCACAGTGAGCAATAGCAATCAAGATAGAGAAGCACAGACTTCTGTGCGTGTAGTATAAGCCCAGCCCAGACTCGCTTTACATACTTGGCTCAATAACCCTCTCTGAAGCCTGCACTGTGCTATCTTCACTGCCACTATTACCTGAATTAGCTGGAACTGAGCTTGCTCAGGTAGGCTAGCCCATGCACTGCGTTTGCTGTGTAGACATACCCTTAATACTACTCTGCACCAGAAACCACTCTACCAGGGAGATAGTGAGGTAACTCTACATCTGAATAATTTGTTTTCTGAATGAGTGGTAAGAGATGTCTCAAAGTGGACTCGTGCTGACCATTTCCAAAGTTTGTTTTTGGTCTGCAAAAGGGGAAAGATAACTTCATTCAAAGCTCCTCAAACACAGATGTGTGTACAAGTCTCAAATGAGAAGCTTGTAAATTAGAAAACTTTCTTTCCCTTCAATCTCAGTCCAAGTAATTATAGTAGAGCTGAGCAAGAGGAGCACTGTTCCTCCTGTTTATAGTTGTGTGTGTGTGTGTGTGTGAGAGAGAGAGAGAGTGTGAGAGAGAGAGAGAGAAATTCATAGGAAATATAGCTTGGCTTAATATTTAGCTGAAAGAAAAAAAATACAGAAGCTGCAGGTGGAAGAGGGTAAAAATAGGTTAAAGTAACACAGTGTTCAGAATGACTGAGAATGAATAGTGGGAGAAAATCCAATAAGAATATAAGAATGGCCATACTGGGTCAGACCAAAGGTCCATCTCATCGAGTATCCTGTCTTCCGACAGTGGCCAATGCCAGGTGCCACAAATGGAATGAACTGAACAGGTAATCATCATGTGATCCATTCCCTGTTGCCCAATCCCATCTTCTGGCAAAGAGAGGCTAGGGACACCATCCGTGCTGATCCTGGCTAATAGACATTGATGGACCTATCCCTCATGAACATATCTAGTTCTTTTTTGAACCCTGTTACATGTATGTGTATAAATATAAATAAATAAATAATTTAACAATATGAAGGGTTAAATGTGACCTAATATAATATAGGGAAATACCCTTTTAGCATGTCTTTCACATGCCCTAAAACAGAGTGGTGTTAGGAAAAGGTATAGCCCATTCATTAAAAATGTAGGGAACAGACCAAAAATGAAATGCTGCAACTCTTCGAACATATTTTATGATCCACTGCTCACTGGAATTCTGATAAGTATTGTTGAAGGCATTCTTTGGAATTCTGCAAAGACATAACATTACTTTGTGAATATTTGGAAGTAATAATTTAAAATTCTGAATCAGATGTTCATCATCTTGCTTGATTTATGGACCTGCCACTATTTTTGATGCCATATCAAATGTCTTTTAAGAAGTTCAGTTTATGAGCCTCTTCATCTATCACAAGCTTGTCCTAATTATGCAGAGTCTTTGCAAATATTATGATTCATGCTTTCATTTTCTCTAGTGCCATATTACATTTTAGACTATCAAACTCCAACATTAGAGCACTACAAATACACAGAAAACTGCTGTCTGTGTCTTTGGACATATATAAACACTGCCCACCCATCACGCATGATAAGCCATACAACCAACCTTTTATGCAGCTTTTTAAAATTTTGCTAAAGGTATTTTCCTTTTGCTAATTACTTTATAAATAGAGATCAAGAATCAGAACAAAGAAAGATGAAAGGAAGAACGAGACAGAGGGAGACGAGAGGAAAGAGGAAAAAATAGCATGCGTGCTAGAAAAATAAGTCTGGGGGAAAAGAGAAGCAGCAGCAAGAAATGAGACACCAAAATATAAAGTTTTAGGAAAGGAAAAAAAGAAGAAAGATCAGACAGAATAGAGACACTCAGGGCTAAATGCTGCTCTCAATTACTACCAGTGTAAATCTATATTGAATCCATTGGCTTCAAAGGAGTTACTCAGATTTACATGCATGTAACATAGCAGAATTTGCCCCCACAAATTATTTTTAAAGATATCTATATTATAAAACTAATAGGAAAATGTTAAATTTAAAAACAATTAAAAGTAGCTCAAAGAATAGGGTAGTGGGAGGCCTCATAAAAAAAAACGTTAATCTTGCTCTCACTAAAGTCAATGGCAAAATTCTAATGGACTAAAGAGGGTTCAAATTGGGCCTGTTTTGAAGTTCATCTAAGGCAGAAAAATACCATAGACCCTTCCACTGCTCATCCCAATGAGATTTTCACATGCGTTATTCAGTTCTGTGCATAATCTGATTCTGGCTTGTATTCATTTATGTCTCCAGTTGACAAAGATGTTTCTGTTATATATGGCATTCATTTGGCAATCTGAATCTAAAGCTGTTGTAAACAACATACCCAACCTACATGTTCAATGGGAACATTAATTAATGTTGAACTTTTAGAGGTAATCCTATGGTTAACTATTCTGATATGTATCTACGAAAAGCACTTTATAATTTACTTTATAGTATCCAGCACTTAGATGCGTGTGTGTATGTATAGTTTCTACCTTGGGCTTTTATTTTATTTAATGATTTTGACTGAAATCGCAGGATAAGGATTCAAACTGCACTTCAGTGACTCCTAAAAATCACAACTAAGAAGTTTCTTGGTCTAATGGTACTATTTCCTTGTCCAAGAAAATTAATTATGTGTTTCTTACTTTCTCTTTACACCAACATACATAACACTAGAAACAGAAGTAACAGAGTGGTGGCTGAAAGTTGATGGATTTCAGTCTTTCAATTCTAAGCCAAATTTTCAGGCCATAGCCTGACTTTCAAGGATGTGAAATCCTATAGAAGCTGCTCAGGTAGTCAAGGCCGATTAAATGTGTTACCTGATTAATGTGAGTGTGTTTGTATGTGTGGGAGAGAGGAGAGCACTTTGCTGTATGCAATAAAGGCTGCTGAACATGCATTTTCTGTAACCTTCTAAGCCACCAAGAAAATTGCATCTTGGTGAATGAGTCAAATCTAAGAAATATTTTTGTTGACAGCTTTTCATATTAAAAAAAGATAGATATAGGAAATTGCATAAAGAATCTCTCCTATTGAATGATAAAAAACAGAAATGTCTAGAAAACTATTGATGGAAAAATTCCATCACACCTTTGCACATCAAAAATCACTAATAAAACACATATACAAATACATGTAATTAAAAATAAAAATAAACCTTGCAATAGAAATATTAGTAACATAATAAGAGCATTGAATGATAACTGGTTGCTGTAATTAAAATATATTCTGCAAAGCAAATGCAAAATGATCCGCATTAAACCTTACAGACAATAGCTGAACCTGGCCTGTTTCTGCAAAGGGCCATACCACATTACAGGCTGCAACATCTATTAACCAATTTCATAATGTCTTATAATTAAAAAATCATGATATATTGTGCTACATTGTCCCTGTTTCTGACAAAGCAAATGCTTCCATGATGTGTATGCTACCTTATTTATTCAAGTTTGTCAGTACAACATGCATGTGCCATATCCCTCTATTAGCAATCAGGTCTTACAATCCCTATTGACAAGATGGACAACAGTTCGGTCTCGTAAAAGATTCATGACACAACTTTGCACTCTCTATTGCTTGCTTTCTCATAAAACCAGTGCAAATCCTATCAAAAATTTAGCAGAACCCCTGCCTCATCTGTTTAGGCCTGAAGCTAGTTGCAGGGACAACTCATTAGGGACAAGCTCATTAAAACCAGCCCTGGAGCAAAAGCAGTTTGTGAGTCTCCTCATTTTTATTCACTTTCACCTAGCCATTCGAGTTTCTTGTGTTTCCCAGATGCAGAGCTTCTAATGATTTTGTACAATAAGCAAGGCTGTTTTCAAACTTACGATAGACCCAGGGTCCTACAAATGCAGCTCCTTACGTCTGCCAAAGCTAATATAGTTTTGTTAGTTTGTAAGGCTTGTAATACTTTCTGTAGGGTATCATGTACCTTGATAGATGCTATTCTTTTTTATTTGATTAACCAAATAGCATTTATGCATAGTGACTATCAAAGACATGACAAAATTCAATGGGAAGTACGTATGTTCAGATTTCAAGCTGATATCCAGATGCTTGTACCTGGAACCTCATGTGCTGGAGCATATATGGCATAAAATTTCCAGCATTGATTTGAGAACCCTTCCATACCTGAGCATAAGAAAATGAAATAAATATTTCCTTCCTCCTTATGTTTTATACCCCAGTAAATGCTGAAACATAGGGGTGGTTTTGGATGTGTTGTGTTTCTTTGCTGTCACTGTAGTACTTAAAAGTACTATAATTCTCTCCTCCCTTTGTGCCATTCATATCTATCAAGGAAACCTGCCAATAATTTCTAACTTGGTGCCTAAGGGTAAGCACATAAGTAGCCTGATTTTTAGAAGTTCGATGTTCCTACAGCGTCTTTTGACTTTTACCTACGGGGGAACGGTAGGTGCTCAGTACCTCTGAAATTCAGGCCACTTTTATTTAGGTGCTAACTTTATGCACTTACATTTGAAAATCAAAGTGAAATTCATTGGTGATATAGAAAGTCATTCATACTACTAAAGCTCAGTGAGGAGGCTGTGCCTAGGGAGGTGCTGGCAGAGTGACTGTGTAGGGTTCCTTGCTCCTTCCACACTAGGGTCTTAGTGCTGGCCCTGAAAAGGTCAGCATATAAAAATAAGGCTGAAGACATTTACCACAGGATCTATGATTACATGGATCTAGTGGCTCAGAAAACATGTAAAATCAGAGTAGGCTAGTGAGGGATTGTCGTAGAATCCCAGGGCCTGCCTGCAGTTTGGGTGTGGTGAATTCCATCACTCAGTCCTCGTGGAGATCCATACACAAAGCCCGGCTATTCACGCTTTGTGTTGGGGTTAGTTTCACTCTTATGTACTTTGTTTTCACATGTATTATGCAACAATATATTAAGGCTAGAACCTATCCAACCTAGATGTGGAGTGCCCTGTGTATATTAAATTCAAGGTAACAAGTAATGGTCTGAACAGGAAGTGCATGGGAATATAATCCTGCATTTATAACATGTGGTCATAAGAACAGCCATACTGGGTCAGACCAAAGGTCCATCTAGCCCAGTATCCTGTCTGCCAGCAGTGGCCAATGCCAGGGGCTTCAGAGGGAATGAACAGAACAGGTAATCATCAAGTGATCCAGCTTCTGTCGCCCATTCCCAGTTTCTGGCAAACAGAGGTTAGGGACACCATCCCTGCCCACCCTGGCTAATAGCCATTGATGGACCTATCCTCCATGAACTTACCTAGTTATTTATCAAATTACTCCCTATCTAGAAGCAGTAGTAAGGTCAAAGAGGGGAATTATTAGCTAAGCACCTAATTTGCAGCCTGAGGATTTTATTTAAATCCAAGTCTCTGTAACCAACAATTCTTCTCCCACACCTTGCTTCTTTTTTATCCTGGCTCTTGAGAGTAAGGCAGCAGGTCCACATGCATGTGAGGCTCGCTTCTATTCAAAGTATAGCACTACACCTTGAATTGCACACAAATGATGTTGGAGTCTGTCACTGCTCATACTTATGCTGGAGCATAACACCCTTGTATGCCCTCCTGCATGTTATGCAAAGAATTGTGGGATCAAGGCACTTTTCAAAATCTAAATTAATAACCTAACAGACAGTAATGGATATTTTGCATCCTTTACTGCCCATTGTGTACATATGCATCACTTGGGGACTTTTAAAAAAATATTCAATTGTCCTAAAAAAGTAAAATAGTTTTGAAGATTGTTGTTTAAAAGATGGAGTTTACTCACCTAACTATATCAGCAAAAACTATGAAGTCTGTGATGTAAATTTTCTAATACACAGATTGTTGCCCTGAAATATGTTGCATAGTTTCCACCAACAACAATGTTGCCACACAGTTTAACTCAACAAGCATGACACACGTCAAGCATTATAGGAAATCAAGGATATTAGTCTTTCTTCATGCACAGATTATTGTCAAGGCAGGTGGTTTATGATACCACTGAAACTGATGACAATACAAAGTCTAGGCAAGATCAACAGTCTTCACATGCAAAACTCTTATTCAATGGTACTCTAATGGGAATTTGTCCAGTTTAGGTGTTGGAGAATTAGGCTCTAGTGTCACCAAAGAACAAAATTCTTTTGGGGTACTGGGTTGAAAAAAAATGTTACTATACACAAACCATTTTCTAATTAAACAATGTGGCTATTTTAATTCTATCTGCTCCTTTACAGAATAGCTGAAGGCTAAAGTAGTTTGCACTGTAAACCAAATATTTGAATTCTGAGTATTCTGAATGATAAGAAGTATTTCAGATTGAAAAAAAACATGTAAACAAAAATTAAAAACCACCAAGAAGTGTATTAAAGTCACTAGATAATGTTTTTCCATTTCTAAAACATACGAATGGACATATCTGCTTTTCTATCAATTTCTCTTGTATCCATCAAAAGAAAGGACTCCAAGGCTGAGAAGCTATGTGCCCAGTGAATTTTTGTGCAGAGATGAAAACTTCAGAAAACAGGGATTTATAAAGAAAACGACAACATAAACATTAACACTGCGAATAGCAATGTTAAAATTGTTTTTTCTTAAATCCAATTAAATCTTATCATAAGAGAAGCTTAACAACAAATGGACTGAAATTGAAATGCTTTAAAAATTAAAATATGGCTAAGTACACTTTTAATGATGCCAGCTTTTTATTTTTATACAGACATTTGAAAGCTGCATTTAAGCCTTTTCTCTAAACCCTTTCAAAGGCACGGGAGATATAATTCAGCTGCTACACTTACATACAAAGTAAAGGCTAAGAGAATTAGAATACAACTAACTACCACATCAATGTAACTTTTCCAGATTATTTCTTCTTAAAATTAGAAAAGAAATTTAATCTTGCAGCTTTCAAGTCAATTATAAAATATAAACATATTTGACTCCAAGTATTTTGAAAGGCTATTAATGCATCACAAACTTCAATAACTGTGAGAAAAAACAAAAATCAATGACCGGTAGCTTCATTACCCTAACAAGCAAGATCACGCCCCTTTTTGTCATCATGACTGTTTTAGCAATATAATATTGATACAACTCAAAGAGGTAAATCAGCACAAACTATCTTACATGTAACTAGCTCAGTTTTGTGAACTTGCTCCAGTACACCAACATACATATGAATATCATGCATTTTTTCCCTAAGACCTTGTAAATGCACCAAGGCAATTCAATGAGAATATAATGTTGGCCCTATAAACCAAACTGCAATGACTTCATTACTGACACAACCTCCCCTTATTAAAGATTCCTCAAACAAACAGGTGCTTCACACTGGGTCTACTTCTAAAATTGCTTTTTCTTTATTCCCAGGGATCCATCAGGAGCTGAAGGCGAATTCATGCAGTATAGATCAGTCAGGCATTGACAGCACATCACACTTTGACAAGCTGCTTGGCTCTGTTTAAAGTCTAAGTCAGGCCTTGGCCCATCAAGGCCATGGCTATTGAATTATTGACAGCTTCACACTGTGGTGCAAAGGGAAAGAGTGCTATAGCCTCAGTTCAATAAAGATGAAATGGAAACCCTCTCTGAAGCTTACTTTAGCACGTTAAAGGAGTTTTAATGGGCTGGTTTAAAATTCAGTAAGAGAATACATTAGACTGATTATATTTTCAATTGCTAACCACAGACACAAAAAGTTTGGGATTCTGCGGAGATTATAAATGAGAGGAAAACTGTGTCAGTGAGAATTTGATCTAATTGCTTCAAAGTTAGCTAATGTCTCAAACCATTCTCAGAATCATCCAGTTTTATACAATGGATAATTTTTCACAACTCTATTCTATGACATCATATGCATCCAAGGATTTTAACACTGATGTAGACACTAGTGATGCTAAAACACAGGCTAGTTATTATATCAGTTACTTTCTGCCAATGCTCTTAAATACACAAGCTAATGAAATGGCCAATCAGCATTTCCAGTAAATCAACTGCATGGGTTTGTGTCTCCTCCCCTTGCTATCCATCTGAAGAGGAGTAGCTGGCGAGGAGTAAATTGGCTGTACAATATCTGTACTCTATCAGAATCACTTTGGAGAGCAGATAGCCACTATTTCATAGCTGGCTGATTAGTATTAACAATTCTGATTTTCTTCCATAATCTCTTTTCTTCTTCAAATTTATACCTGCCAAGATTTACTTGTATTTTAATAGCTGATGTCAGACATGCAACATGCAGAAAGTCCCATCTCAGGACTATAATTTTAAATACAATGAGACTCACATCAACTGTCGCATTGACATGCAGAAAATTATTCCACGTGGACTTCTAAAGTGCATCCTAAAAGCTTCAGAGAATGAGTACATTTTTAAAAGAATTTAAATTGATGATCATGGCTTTTTTAAGCAATTTGTCTAATGTGACCCTATACTCATTTCTCCAACATCACTTCCAATGTGCTGCCTCCTGTCAAATCAACAAAAAGAGCCTAACAGCACATCTAAATTTGTGTTCATTTGCCTACTGCAGGATTATCTTTGCCACGTCAAGCATTATAAGTAAATCAAAGATGCTTCTCAGGGGCTGTAAGAGTAGGAATAATCTCCAGACAAATATTTAGAAGGCAGCTTAGCCTGCTCTGGCTTTAATCGTTTCCAACTGATTTGACTTATTCTAATTACAGCCTTTATGTTATAAAAGCCATTTTTATGTTGCTGAGGAGCAGTTTCATTGCAAATACATGAAATTTGCTGAGTTTCTGTTCCCATGTCGATTACGGAAATGGCACTCTCTAGCTTTCCTCTAATTAGAAAAACACACTGCACAGAGCATCAACAATTTTTAACATTAATAACATAGTAACAGTGTCCTTTTGTGTGTCTTTAAATAATTTCTCAAAATATGACACCACAAAGCCACCGCTTCTCACTTGAGTATCATATAAGGAGCAATTTTCACATTTTTGCATATTACACTTATTCAAACACAGAACTCTATCTTTGAAGAACATGTTTGTAATTTAATCAAACACAATGAGATAATTAAACTCTAGGATAGTTTATGATAAGGTGCATTTCATGCCCATGAACTTGGAAAATTCAAAAACTCATATCACAAAGCAGATTAAATATATCCTTTGACAATCAGGCTGCACTGCTATTTGTTTCCTTTAGTGCTTACTTATTATACTATCATTTTCTATAATGAACAGAAGGCCCAGACAACACAATTTTAATTTGCATCAACTTGTAAATTTTTATGCAGATTAATGGAAATCAAAACGGTTTATCCTAACAACATGGACAACAGAGATGGAGATGAGGTGTCACAGAACAAGTAGCATACGTCCCCTCCAATTTCAAAGAATAGTTAAATAAGTAACAAATGTAACTGCTTCAGTTCAATGGACAATACCATTTTTAAGATGGTCAAACTGATCAGTACAAAGGAAGTGTTAGTATAATGCAAATCATGCATGCAGTAACATTTGTGCATTGGAACTACGGTGCACATCTGTAAAATAACACAGCTCGCTTCCATTTTTAGAGCAAATAGAATCAAGGCTAATATGACAAGGGCAATACAGATGAAAAAGGTTACAGCACTAACAAGGTGGTACACCCCTTAGAAGCAGAAGAGAACATTGCAGACTCAATCTAGAACTTGTAAAGCTGCAAGCGTGATAGAAGTTGGAAATGTGTGTTAAAACTCTTTTCTATGTTTTCAATTATATTATTGCACAGAATTATCCACTGAATAGGCACAAGGTATATCTGCTAGTACTCTATGGGGTATACTATGAACTATGGGAGAAGAGGAGGTGCTCCATGCAGCATGGCTCCTGGAGACACTGGGACTAAAGCATGGCCTCTAGGAGATCCAGCAAACACAGGAGAGACAGAGTCTAATATACCTTCTTAAAGGGACCAGCATACAGTTGCTTTTCATGAGGCCAGATTCTAGGGGAGTGGGAATGGGTGGGGGGCAAGCCCAAAGCCCTGTACTTGCTCCATTTACCCCTTTGGAAAGGCTAGAATCATTATCACATTAGAATCCTTGGTAGTGAAGAGACAGGGGAGGCAGCTTCCACCTGATTTAATGTGTGATCTTCCTGAAAGGACCCTTATTGGATAGCCAAGATATAAATGGTCATGCCTTTCATCTCACACTCAGTCTGCCCCCTCTCTCTATGGCATGCCCATTCCCCACTTCAGCCCCAGGTCCACCCTGAAACTCTCCCTGCACCAGGGTTTCCTGAGGAAGTGGTGAAGGTGGCTCTGTTCCTGGCATAGGGGCCCTTCTGCGTGGGATATTTTCCTAGGGACTTATGCCTGCCCTGTGGTCCCCTTGGGCCAGTATAACTGGCATAAAGAGATTGTGGGAACATAAGGCCACTGCAAATGAAAGGCCCAAGGCAGCCAGCCCTATGAAGAGGTTCCTTGTGCCCTCTCTTGTGTGTGTGTCCTGACACACACACACACACAAGGATAAGTACCATCTTGCCCAATGTATTTTTCACAGGTTTTGGACAACACCTATTCTGCTCAATTGCATCCTATTCACCACACTTGACTTCTTTCTATACAACGGAAGTAGAACATTTTACATCTTACACATCACACTACTTTGAAAATAAGAATCCCTGATGACAAAGCTATTCCACGCTGGCTTTAATTAAATCCATTAACAAAAAAGCCCTCAGCATAGGTATTGGAACACTATACAAATATACTGGTTCCAGTGTGATTTAATACTCATGGGTTAGTGAAATTGTAACATCAAAAAGATAGCTCTCGTAGTAGGAAGGAACATGTATTTCTACACACACGCGCGCACGCACACACACGCGCGCATGCACACACAGAATTATACAGATGTATTTATACACATCTGTAGGGAACAGATGTACATGTAAATTTAAAATTTTTAATTTAATTTAATGTTGATTCGTGGTTAGGAATAAAGATCTAGACCAAAAAAAAAAAAAAAAATGCTGAAAGGATGGTGGGAATCCACCAGAGGGGACAGTAACAATGTTGTATGCCCCAGTATTGGCTACATCTAAACTACAAGCTAGGGTTGTGACTCCCCTGCTCATGTACACATGCTTTCACTAGCTCTCATTGAGGTAGTGAGAGTATACATAACAGCGTGCCATCGTAGCACCAGATAGTGGCAGCAGAGGCACAGATTAGGTGTGCCATGTGCAAACCTTCCTGAAACTGGTGGATCGTTCTCAGCATAGCTAAGCCATTCCTATGTTGTTTCCACCCATGCTACTTAGGCTACACAGCTATTTATACTAACTAGCTTGATGAGAGCTAGTGAGAGTATGTGTACATGAGCAGGGGAATCACACCCCTAGCTCTTAGTGTAGACACAGCCATTGAGGGGCTCACCAGCACTTTGACTAAGAGGTTCATAATTTGAGGGTATTTTTAGGCCACTGATTGCTCCTAGGTTAGCACTGGTGATAAAAAAAGACCCATCTCTCAGCTGCACTAGAAATTGCAACCGTTTGTCTCAGAATTGCACTTTGTCACTCCTTTGGGACCTCCAGTGTGCTCCACGTGGGTCTAGTGTGAAGAATACTCAGAAGCTACAACTTGAGTATGCAGCTGCCCACTTGTTTTAAGATGTAATTCACTGGACATATATTGTATCAGATCTCCTAAGGCTGTGACGGCTGTTTTGTTTCCACATGCAATTCATTTTGTTTTTGAACTATACATCCCCCACATGGTTTGGTTCACGTTACTTAAGAGGCCACTATTCTGCCCACCACAGCAGCAAAGGTCAGTCCTTCTGCCTACCCTAGATTTTAACATTTGAGCACTAGTGGATGACCTATTTCAGAGGAAGGTCAAACTCTAATTCATTTCTCTCAATTGTTGGTCAGAGCTGAAATGTGATGGCTGTGAGGACATGATGTAAGGCCCATCTGTTTTATTGCCTAAGGAGAGGTTAAAGGGGTAGTATACAGCATCATGGTAGTATACCAGAATGGACACTAAGCAACATATTATGCAGGCTGTTTTTTAAAAGAATGTTTGGAGACCAGAGACTATGTGATTAATTATTGTATACATTAATATTAATAATTGATTAATTATTAATACACATACACAGCCATATTCCTATCATTCAGCAATCTACTATAATATCAAACTCCATCACTCAGCAAAAACTGAGTGAATGTGTATATGAAAGACCAAATTCCTCCTGATTTAACTTCAGTGGGGCTTGAACAGGTATAGCTAGGGGAGAATTTTGCAAAAGAATAACTTCCATATTTTCATAACTGCCAAATCCTTTAAAAACCTAAATGCTAAATATAAGTGCTCCTGGGGATCCATGTGCAGCTGTGTAAGTTTGATGTATGCAATAACATTGGTGCCAAATGGGAACACTAAGCAAACATGCTCAGATGTCCTAATGATAATGGGCTTATTGCACTCTACCATGTAAAGAAGCACATAGGACAATGAGATCCACCCAAGACATTGCTGAAAATGGACATGGATTTACAGGATCATGCTGTAACATGAAACTAGTGCATTGCAACTAGTTGGACTGAGCAGGACAGCATGGCTTTCATAAAGTGCATAACATAGAGTGCATAAAAGGCAGCAGTAATTCCGGGTACTCACACTTCCATATCCCCAAATAGTCTCGTGTTCTGTAGCACTATGTTTACAGATGGCGAGGTCCCATTACTAATAGGAATCTCATTATATGTGGTTTTATGAGAAATTACCGGCATCACCATGGTGCCATGCAGGCACTTTTGACCTATTCCCAGCCCAGCACTTCACAAGTTGATTGGACCAACTTTAACGTGTGGAATGTTTGTCTGTTTGTTTCAATGTCAATCATTTATGATGGCATAAGTCATAAAGTAAAATTACTTCTAGTAGCTATCTATGTTTTTTCTTCCCTTATCATACAGTGAATCAGACGCTAAGTGTAATGTTACACCACCTGTCAAGCAGTAAGAAGATAAAAAAATGGGGGTGGTTGTCAATCAGAAAGGTAAATACGAGACCAAACAAGAATACCCAACGCCCTTCCTCTCCAGTTAAGGAATTTCCCCATGACAACAAATCCTAAAAATAGATGAGGATAAGGAGACTGAGATGAAAATGTAGTAAAAGGAGACTACAAGAAAGATAATTACTAGTAATTTCTGCCTTGTTGATTCTATCTCTCCTTCCCCCATCCTACAATGAATCTAAGACTGACTGTAGATATAGCAAGTGGTACCAGCCTAAAAAGAGGAATTATCTGAAGTTGCTGCCTGGACAGACTGTGTCCAAAAGCAGTCCCCCCCCCCCCCCAAGGATAGATCTGATCATCAATGACACAGTCCTCTCTGCTTAAGAAATGGAGAGACCTCTGGTTGAACATTCTGTTATTATGCTTTGTGGGTTATGATGTGTTTTCTCGTATATAAGTGAATACAAACCCAAAACTATGTAGAAATTAGAACATAAAAATGGCCATACTGGGTCAGACCAAAGGTCCATGAAGCCCAGTATCCTGTCCTCTGACAGTGGCCAATGGCAGGTGCCCTAAAGGGAATGAACAGAAAGGTTATCATCAAGTGATCCATGCCCTGTCACCCAATCCCAGCTTCTGGCAAACAGAGGCTAGGGACACCATTCCTGCCCATCCTGGCTAATAGCCATTGATGGACCTATCTTCCATGAATCTATCTAGCTCCCTTTTGAACCCCGTTATAGTATTGGCCTTCACAACACCCTCTGGCAAGGAGTTCCAGAGGTGACAGTGTGTTGCATGAAAAAATACTTTCTTGTGTTTGTTTTAAACCTACTACCTATTAATTTCATTTGGTTTGGCCCTTGTTCTTGTATTATGGGAAGGAGTAAATAACACTTCCTTATTTACTTTCTCTATACCACTAATGGTTTTATAGACCTCTATCATATCCCCCCCGTAATCGCCTCTTTTCCAAGCTGAAAAGTCCCAGTCTTATTAATCTCTCCTCATACGGAAGCCGTTCTATACCCCTAATCATTTTTGCTACCCGTTTCTGAACCTTTTCCAATTCCAATATATCTTTTTTAAGATGGGGCGACCACATCTGCATGCACTATTCAAGCTGTGGGCATACCATGGATTTATATAGAGGCAATATGATATTTTCTGTCTTATTATCTATCCCTTTCTTGATGATTCCCAACATTCTGTTCGCTTTTTTGACTGCCGCTGTACATTGAGTGGATGATTTCAGAGAACTATCCACAATGACTCCAAGATCTCTTTCTTGAGTGGTAACAGCTAATTTAGACCCCCATCATTGTATATGCATAGTTAGGATTATGTTTTCCAATGTGCATTACCTTGCATTTATCAACATTAAATTTCATCTGCCATTTTGTTGCCCAGTCACTCAGTTTTGTGAGATCCTTTTGTAGCGCTTTGCAGTCTGCCTGGGACTTAATTGTCTTGAGTAGTTTTGTATCATCTGCAAATTTTGCCACCTCACTGTTTACCCCTTTTTTCAGATCGTTTATGAATATGTTAAATAGGACTGGGCCCAGTTCAGATCCCTGGGGGACACCACTATTTACCTCTCTCCATTCTGAAAACTGACCATTTATTCCTACCCTTTGTTTCCTATCTTTTAACCAGTTACCAATCCATGAGAGAACCTTCCCTCTTATCCCATGACTGCTTATTGATTGGAAGCTTCTATTCTCCCTGCCTTGTAGCACAAGAATGAGGGGACAGTCAATGAAACTGCAAAGCAGCAAACTCAAAACTGATAAAAGGAAATACTTTTTCATTCAACCTGGTAATCAGACAGTAGAACTCACTACCATAGGAAGTCATTGAGGCGAAGACCCTACTAACACGCAAAGAGAGATTGGACATTTGTATGGGTAACAAGAATATCTACAATTATAATTCTTAAAAAATCCTGTAAAGGATACAAATGTAATATTTCAGGGGTTAAGTCACTCTCTGACCATTAGGGATTAAGATAAAACCTACATGAGAGACATGTTACCCCAAGACCCTGCTGTAGGGTTCTTTCACCTGTCCCTGAAGCTTCTCATGCTGTCTGCTGTCAGAGACAGGATGCTTGATTAGAAGAACCAGGGGTATGATCCAGGATGGTAATTCTCCTGTTTCTATGTTAAAGTAGATCCAGAACCATTATGGGGAGGAAAAACCTATAGAATTAACAGAAAATGATAACTGTTCTATAGTTCTTTAAACCATTCTACAGAATTCAGTAGAAATTAATATCCCTGCTACTGAATTCTACAGAAAGGTTCACTAAATCATAATATAAGAACACTTTTCGACTAAATTATATAGGTTTTTAGAATGAAGCAACCACCAAAATAACTCTCAGATTTTGTAGAGTATATGGGGAACAAGAAGAAGGAGCAGAAAGATATATCCCAATTCTTCTTCCAAATCTATCGGGAAAGCAGTGGTCAGATCACAAAGAGCAAAACCTAGGTGTTTTCACAGAGCTTCAGCCCAGACGCTAACAAAACTGGAAAACCTTCACGTCCAGGATATTTTCCCCAGCATCGGCCAATCTCAGCAAACATCACTTCTGCCGAATATATAACCCTAACAGAAGCCATATTTGTTTCCACTCATACTTTCAGTGCTTCTGAAAGTCATTCTGAGCTGTTGGTGCTCACCTGTCTATTGATACAGTTAGTGCATAGCTACTACATTGTACCAGAACATGAAGCAAAATTTCCCAAGCCTTGAGGGATAGTCTCAAAGCCTTGATTTTCAACACGCTGACGCTTCAGAAAGAGTCCTACAGAGGACTAGCTACCTTGCAGAGAAATGGACTGGAAACATGCTCCCTGGCGCAAATCTTCAGCATCGTTGTGATGCATGTCTGCCCTCCCAGGGGAAATTCTGAATGGGATCGTTTTCTGCATTCTATTGTTATGAACTGGGTGAAACCTCATCGAGAATTGTAGGTGTGAACTCACCCATCAGTTAAATATAACTCTAAGCATAGGTGCTGGAACTAGGAGTGCTGGGGGTGCAGCAGCACCCACTGGTTGAAGTGGTTTCCATCCTATTCAGGGTTTACAGTTTTGTTCAATAGCTTTTAGCACCCCCACTTTAAAAATTATTCCTGCACCTATGACTGTAAACATATGCCCCACCTAGGACAAAAGGAGCATGTGAACCTGCCCAAGAGCTTTTGCTGAGTATTGTTTTGGGTATGGGGATGAAGGTGTAGGAAGGCAGAATGCACAAACAAACTGTGGAGAGTCAAAAAAAAAAATCATGACAGACAGCCAGAAGGAGTAGCTGAAAGTGTGCAGCTGACCCTGGAAGAAATCTGGGAGAGATTTCTGGGTCACGGGTGCAGGCTGAAAACACTTCTCTTGGTTCTATGAGCAAAAGAAGCTGTTTCCTGCTGTTTGATTTCTATGTTCAGAGAGACAGTACTATGTACAGTCTTTGTAATATATATAAATAGAAAATACCTGACTACGACCAATTTCTATTCCCAGCTGGAACACCCACAGGGCCCCAAACTTTGACTATCCACTCAGGTCCAAAACAGGCAACAGTATCAGAGAAGGGATAACGGCATCTCTGCAAAGCGCATGAGGATCCTTCTGAAGGAGAGACTGACAGGTCTGCATCCTGAAACAGATCTCATGTTATCTCTTGTTGAGGTGGCACAGACTCAAAATCTGTTGGAAGCCACATGCCTTTTTGTCAGTAAGAAACAAGTTCTATTCTGAGCAGGGAAACTTCTTACTGGGTTTTTCTGTAGCAGTTCATACATTTGATAAAACTCTTCCCTCCTCTGACGCTATGAAGCCAGCCCACAGAACTGAAAAATCACTTGTGTGGGACGCAGAAAAAACAAAACAAAACTCATAACCTTCTTCCATACCTTCTCTTCCTTTCTCACATGGCTATGATGGTGTGGACCCATTCGCCCCCTGAGAAGAGATACTATTCTGTTGTGGGAGGCTCTAGGGCAGCGGTGGGCAACCTGCGACCCGCAGGCCATATGTGGCCTGTCAGGGTAATCCGCTGGCGGGCCCTGAGACAGCTTGTTTACACTGACTGTCTGCAGGCACAGCCGCCCACAGCTCCCAGTGGCCGCGGTTCGACATTCCCGGCCAATGGGAGCTGCTGGAAGCAGCAGCCAGCACGTCCCTGTGGCCCGCGCCACTTCCCGCAGCTCCCATTGGCAGGGAATGGCGAACCACAGCCACTGGGACCTGCGGGTGGCTGTGCCTGCAGATGGTCAATATAAACAAAAAGAACAGGAGTACTTGTGGCACCTTAGAGACTAACAAATTTTGATGGAAATCCATCAACTTCAAATTTGTTAGTCTCTAAGGTGCCACAAGTACTCCTGTTCTTTTTGCGGATACAGACTAACACGGCTGCTACTCTGAAACCTGTCAATATAAACAAACTGTCTCGTGGCCCGCCAGTGGATGGGGAAGGGCCAGCTGGCCCTCAGTAGGGCTGCTTAGATGGCAGGGTAGCGGAGGTAGAGATTGCAGTAGCATTGCTGCATTTGGCTCTTAAGATGAGCCATAATGTGCCATTCTACTCTAAAAAGTGGTGACTGTAAAAATGGCATGTCACTACTCAACAGATCTGCACTTTGTTACTCCGATTTTACCTAGAGACAATACATTATACAATTATTATACAATTAGAGTTTGCTGCTTGGTACACCTATTAGCACTATAGAGTTGACTTAGCTAAGGCATAAGGATCTGAGGATTCTGTTCATGTTGTGCCTCATCAACAAAACTGTTTACTATGATGGGGGATTTTGAAAAGCCCCCTCTAGTCAGAAATGAGACTTACACTCTGAGTCACTTAAGAGCTTTTGAAAGTCCCACCCCAAGTTCCAATCAGCTACACCTGAGCCAGCATACTCAAGGTAGAACTGCACAGGTGCCACTAAGGTCATCATTTGGTTTTCAAAACTTTTATTACTGGTGATGCTAGAGATGGAAATAACTATGTTTTACTCTGAGAGCCTAGACTGAGTTTGCAAGTCTGAATGTTAGAAAAACACCTTTTCGTTTTCAAATTCAGCACATTTGATGCTGAAATCACTTGGATATAATAAATATGGGCCCCTCACAATGCTATTCATGCAATCATGATTCAGAGTAGAACTGCACTGTAAAAAAAGAGGAGTGATGAAAGAAGCCCTGCGAAAACAAGAGAAAGTGTCTCCTTACAGGAGATGTAGAGGACAGAGAGACACAGCGCTGATAATGCAGAAGACTGCAGCCAGGGAGCACACGGAATGGCTTTCCTGCTTTTGCACTGATATAGGCAGAGGATGAACTTGCTAATCCAGGCCCAAAGGAAGGGGCTGCTGCAGAGTCTTGTAGCAGCTACCAACAAATTAAAGGTTCCCACACTGAGAGCAGAAGTGTGTGTGCAGAAGGAAAGATGGGAGAAGAAGGCTGAAGCATGAGGCCCCATAGGCATAGAGGGAATATGGAGAAAAGATAATCCCCAACTGGGATCCCAGGCATGACATAATGGGAGGAAAAGAGGGAATTATCCTCAGGAAATAATAAAATTGCCAGCTGCAGCAATCCCTTACCCATGCTAGGGAAGCTGAGGACCACCCCAGAGAAGGTTCAGGAAGAACCAGAGTTGTATCTCCCACACTTGGGCAGAGGAGGCTTGGGCAGGAGGACTGGAAACAAGTCCTTCCCCAAGTAAAGTCTTAGGCTGGCTCTTGGAGTTGGAACTGACTGCCTAATATCTAATCCTCTGCTTCTTCTGATCCCTCTCCTCATCTTCCTTCCTGCTGGCCTCTTCCCTTCTGAGAGAGAGTTGAAAATGAAAAATGAGGCAGAGGGGTGAGCAGTGGGTTCAATCATGGGCGGCGGGTATAAGTGGTTTGGGGAGGCTAAGCCTCCACAAATGGGGCAAAAAATGCTGGATGTGATACACCTTCCTTTGGAGTAGCACTGGCCTGCCACCTTTAGAGCACCACTGCTGGAAGCTCCCAAGAAGTGGAAGGGCCACGGCTCCCGGACTATGGCCCCGCCTGCGCTCCACCCCGAGGACCCATCTCCACTCAGCCTCTTCCCATGGCCCTGCCTGCACTGTGCCTCTTCCTGTCCCAGCTCCACCTCTTCACCCAAGGCCCCGCCCATTGCTTGTGCTTCTCCGGGGGAGGAGGCAGAGAGGCACATGAAGCAGGCGGGGGGGGGGCTTGTGGGAGGAGAGGAGCAAGCAGCAGGCAGGTGAGAGGGTCTCGGGGGAAGGGGCAGAGAAGAGCCAGTGGCGGGTGGGGAGGCTTCAGGGAAGGAGAGGAACAAGTGGCAGGCAGGCGGGAGGATCTCAGGGGGAGGGGCGGAGAGGAGTGAGTGGTGGGCGGGGGGGCCTTGGGGAGGGGGTGAAGAGGAACAGGTGGGGGCACCTTGGGAGAAGAGGCAGAACCAAGGCGTGAAGAGGCACAATGGGGGCAGGGCCTCGGGTGAAGCGGATGAGCTGGGGCAGGGCCTCGTGGAGAAGAAGCCAAGCAGGAGCTGGGCCTCTGGGCTGAGTGGGGCCATGGTCCTGGCACTGGTGCCCCCCACACACACACTTGTAGGGAGCTTCTGGCGCTCGCGCCCACCCTCCCCAAATGCAAGAGTCATGCGCTGACTATGGGCTCCATGCTTGTTGGACACAGTAGTAAAGAGGACTGGAAGGGAAGCAGAGTAACCTCTTCACTTCCTATTATTATTACTATTTGTATTACCAGAACACCTAGACCTAATCATGCACTGGGACCCCATTGTGCTAGCAAGCCTTTCAGTGCCTGATCCAAAGAAGGGAAAGGGAGATGTTTGGTACTAACACTTTTCATTCACATTCGTCACCCAAGGTCCTGAGTGTGCTCTACAAAGATAAATAAGCATGTGCAGTAAGCGCTGCCTCTGCTAACTTTTTCCACCTGGCCAACACCACTGTCTATTCCACTGCATGTGGAGACACTGCATAGCTTTTTTAGACACCTTGCTTTGAAGCACACATGGTATGGTATACCACGGAGGCTATGGCTACACTTATGGCAGCAAGTAGAGTATAGGGGCTACACGTTTAACCACATGCTGCAGTGAAAGGCAGGCTGCCTCCACACTTATCACTGCAGAGTGCAGCAGTGAAAGGCTCTGGCAGAGGGAGGCAGCAGGACACAACATTGCTAAAAGCAGTAATATAGACATGGGAGGCAGTGCTTGGGCACACAGAGAGCCCTGTAGGGTGTATACCCTGAGGGGGTCATGCATGTAGGGAACTCTAGTCTACTCGCCTAAGCTGTGTCTCACCATCTACACTGATATTTATACCCGTGCTACTTGGGCATGCAGTGTCTGTACTGTACACACTGCCATAAGTGTTGTCAAAGCCTTAGTCAAACTGTGCAGGACTGTCCTTTATGGCACCCTGTGGCAATATACCACTTCGCAGGAGCATAAGAATTGCTATACCAGGGGTTCTCAACCTTTTTCTTTCTGAGGATCCCCCAACAGGCTATAAAAGCTCCATGGCCCAGCTGTGCCACAACAACTGTTTTTCTGCATATAAACGATAGGGCCGGCATTAAGGGGTAGCAAGCAGAGCAATTTCTTGGGGTCACATGCCACAGGGGGCACAGCAAAGCTAAGTTGCTCAGGCTTCGCTTCAGCCCCAGATGGTGGGTCTCAGGGCCCCAGGCTGCAGGGCCGGTGCAACCATTTAGGCCGCTGGGATTTGGGGGACGCCATTTTCTTCGGCAGCGACTGCGGCGGCCGGATCTTCGGCCGCCCCGGTCGCCGCCGGCATTTAGGTGGAGGGAGCTGGGGCAGTGGAGCGCGGGGAGGGCCGCCTGCAGCGGGGGCGGGGGGGCGGCCCGTAGGGGAACTCCCCACCCCAGCTCACCCCTGCCCCGCCTCCTCCCCGAGCACACCGTGGCTGCTTCACTTCTACCGCCTCCCAGGCTTGCGGCGCCTAAGCTGATTGAATAAGCTGTGGATCCTGAATAAGAGCCTCCCTTCTGTTGTGGCTGCTTTCTGCTCCACTGTGTCACAACTGACACATAGCCCCTATGTTGCCAATCATCAATTAAGGATTTTGCAGAGTTCCCATTATAGAAGCCCCTAACATTTTAGGCCCTCAAGGGCAGGGAGAAAAAAAAAAAAAGAGAGAGAGAGAGAGTAAGAAAGGGAAAATGACATTGACACACAACATTGTCATTCTGGTATAGAAAACTACCTTTTATAAGTTTTCAGAAACCCACTGTCCCTTTCTGAGTTAAAACCATCACAAAACTTTGTTTTGTCCTGTTACATTTGAGGCTCCAAAGATTCAAAATTAATCTTTGAACGTATAAGGCTACGTTACATTTGAGAAAATGACCTGACTAAAAAACAGGTTACAACTCATCTACATTTCAGTGGATTCAAAGTTTTTCATTTCTATGTAACATGGTTCATAAATGAGTAGCATGGGTAAGTATCAATTGAAAGCTGCTGTTCAATATCCTTTAGAAATAAAATGGCAGGTTTTAGTCCTGTTCCTAATGGACAGGAGTCCTTATTACAAAAATAATCATTCACATTTGGATCCTTTTATTAGCAGTCTTATTTGAAAGGCCAAGGATTGTATAGACATGGACATTGATTTACCCTGCAATACTTACAAGATGTTCCTCTAGGTCACGGGTGTCCAACCTACAGCCTATCAGAGCATGTCATAAGGCTCCCGGCCTGCTTCAACACAATATACTAACGGCCGATTCATTAGCGTTTTGTCATCATGTTTACATCATTTTAGTTTACACGTGTGTGTAAATAGACAATATTGTACACAGAAACAAACTATTGTAGTACATATGAAACAAACTGAACTTAAAATATAAATCAATACAGGTGACTTTAAATCTTATTAAAATATGTAGAATCTGTTTGGCCCACACAAGGTTGTGCTTAGGTTTATGTGGCCCTTTTGTGTAATAATGTTGGGTACCACTGCTCTAGGCTCTACTGCACTTGGGGTACCTATACCCTGAATATAGGACTTCACTTTCTAGGATTTTCTATGTAATCTTTCAGAATATTAAATACACTTAATAATTTTGGAAAGATGTTTTGCATGTTGTTTTACAGTACATAGTCAATAGTTACACTGACGTGATGCACTTTATCATCACTTCATTACACTTTGTACGATTATAATAGAACTCTTTACATTTTTAATGTTTAATTGAGATTTGCCAGGTAAAACCAAACATGATGGGCAATTTACAGATGAAAGAATCTAGTTTATTCAGCTGTCTGGAACTGCCATTAACATAAGTCAATTGACAAGTGTCAGATGGCCTCTTTGTGAGTCTACACAAACTTAGCCATTAATGACTACAAAATATACAGGATGAATATTACAGTCACAATATAAGTTGCTGAAACATGATGTATGTATATAGTCAAAATGAAAAGACTGAGAGATAATATAGTTCTTGATCAAAACAAATGTAGGTACAGGAAAGAATCCAGAATGGACTCCAGTCAGAATATGTATTTCCCAATGAAATAGTCAGTTGCTTTAGGGATTTACTAACAGAGATAAAGATTTCCTGGCTTACACACCCTGGAGTGGGGGTGCTGAATCAGAGGACCTTTTCAGTATCACTGAAGGTTTTGAGCTCCATTTTAATAGAGAGGAAGATGATAGTAACTCCAATGAAAGAGAGTGATCTGTGAGTGATCTGGTGGAGGATGCTGTCATTGGCTTTGCCACTTAAATGAGGCAGAGCAATAAGAGCTGATATTAAGATTTTTTTTCTGTAATTTCTAATTTTTTAAAGACAAAAGATTAGACTTAAAAATAGCCCTATGTCATATATCATGGTGTAAATCGTCTCTATTTTGTTACCTTTGCATAATTTAACTTTTTTTCTTGAAGATGTATCTGTAAAATACGTGCTGGTATGCCGACAATTCAGAAGGTGTGACACAGTATGCACATGTCTATTGCATACTTGCTATCTCTCCCCTAAAGGACACTATCTTAGGTAGTTTTGTCTACCCAAGAGTGGGAGATGAGAGTGGGAAGGTGAGAAAAAGCAGCACTCATCCTAAAGTTCCCCAGTAAAGTAAGGAATTTTATTTAGAAAAGGAATTATTAAGGACGTTGGCTAAACAGCAATGGCAAGTTCAGGTCAAGTCACTGTGGGCATATTGAGACTTAGATCAAGTATTTTTTGGCTTGTTTGTTTTTTTTAATCTTAGGTTTTATCTTGACTAGCTAACATGTTACAATACAACTTTCCCTCATTATACCAGTCTTAAAACATATTAGTTAAAACATATTAGCTAACTTGTTTTAAAAATACACTTTTCATTTTAGTCTAGGAAAACTCAGAAGGTGGAGAACCAGGAAGAAGTAATGATCAATGAAGGTTGTTAAGTAGGCCTTGTTATGCCCACAGATACCAACCCTGTAGTACTTTATTCTCCATTCAATCATACTGCCTTCACTGAGGTTGCATAGTGGCAATATAGTACCTGATCCATTAATACCATCTGTAAAGTCAAGAATCAACATTTCAAATAACTTAGGTATATATTTATTCTCTTCGGGCCATACTGTGTATCTCAAAGTTTACATTCATGCAGTGAACTCAGAAATCATACCCAAGCCAAGTTACTACTGAATACTTCAAAGGAAGTATGTTGCTAGGTAGTTTTTAACATCCATAGTATACGTTGCCTGAAAACATTTAAATTTAAAATAAAATAAAATAAAATAAAGAAATTCAGCCACCAAAACAGTAATGTCAAGTGTGTAAATTAAAACCTACAAAATGA
The DNA here is from genome assembly GCF_028017835.1 of Emys orbicularis. Taxonomy (NCBI): domain Eukaryota; kingdom Metazoa; phylum Chordata; order Testudines; family Emydidae; genus Emys; species Emys orbicularis. The sequence continues at coordinate 28,211,413 of NC_088692.1, forward strand.
TGGCATTTGGACTTGAGGCTGACAATCCTGTCCGCTACCTCATTCATCTTAGGCAGGTGCCAACAAATCTTAACCCTTTAATACCTTTGCTGAATAGGACAAAATAAGGATGAAATGCATTCTGCATGTTCATGACCCTTGCTTCTTTTGGTTTTAATTCAGACCCTTAGTGTTATACTTCATCGTAGCTAATATTTGGATTAATTAACTCTTGATATTTTTTCTCCTTCCGTAATGGTGCTTTTTCTGACTTGCAAATATATTGTATCACTTTAAGCCTATTACATCAGTTACCTGTCACAAACATTGTAATTAAAGTAATTAATGTTTACAGAATGTAGGGTCTAGTCTTGCATCAATTCATGAAAAAAAACTCTCAGCAACATTAATGGGAATTATGTGCATGCATTGATGGGAGAAGAGATCCTTTAGTGTTATTATTTTGCTTTAAAAACACTGACTTTTGTTCTCTAATTTTAAAAATGCTCACTGTAACATTTTAAAAGTAATACCAGATAACACTAAAATAGCGTTAGAAGCTGAACACTATTATTAGATAAAAGTGGGTCTAATGCATTAGGAGGTGTTGAGTTAATAGGAAAACAGCTTTGATTCACTAGCCTCTGTCTAACATGCCACTACAACAGAAGTAAAAAGGGAATGGGCAACTCCCCTCTAATCACCTCCTGTTAGCTACAACTATAGGCAAATTGCTAGTGAGGATTAAGTGGGGAGACTATCACAGGATCAGTGTCAAGCAGAAAAAAGACTCAATTTGTGAGCAATCATGACTCTGTAATCACTTCCTTAAGAGCTTTAGGAACTGCTAACTCAAGTCTTCGGAAGTGTGGACACAGCATAGGTAACAGAATCACAGAAAGAAGGAAGGAAGCTTTCTTTAACATAAGATATACTGCTAAATCTTGTATGCATTATCGTATTTAAATATATACAGTAAATATCACAGGTACAACTCTTACAAATGAATGCTACTAAATAAATTATTAAAGTACATAAATGTTGTACATTATCGAAAGAACTGAGTGAAATTCAGATATATGCCTTACAGGAAAAACAATTGTATGCCA